>NW_022881431.1:0-28987 GCF_004382145.1 Drosophila mauritiana
GGAATATATAGACGGTATTCGTCTGCGGATAAATGCCCTACCCCACGAAGTCTCGTACTACAAGGGAAGGCACGAATTGGAACGACAGTGTCGTGCAGGATGTGACGCTCCCGAAACAACAACCATATAATGCAAAAATGTTACCGATCGCATGGGAGGCGCGTAGCTAGACACAACTGCGTAGTAAATCGAATCAAGCGGGGACTTGAGGAGAGAGGCTGCGCGGTCATTGTTGAACCAAGTCTGCAGTGCGAATCCGGCCTTAATAAACCGGACCTGGTGGCACTACGACAAAATCACATTGATGTGATCGACATACAAATTGTGACAGACGGACACTCTATGGATGATGCGCACCAGCGCAAAATCAATAGATACGACAGACCGGACATACGAACTGAATTGCGTCGCAGATTCGAAGCCGCAGGTGACATTGCCACCCTGAACTGGAGGGGGATCTGGAGTGGTCAATCCGTTAAAAGATTGATAGCGAAGGGTCTCCTCAGCAAATATGATAGTCATATCATTAGCGTCCAGGTTATGAGAGGCAGTCTCGGTTGTTTTAAACAGTTCATGTACCTGAGCGGGTTTTCCCGAGATTGGACTTAGCTAAAACGTTTGGTTCAAAACATTTGCTTGCTGTCTTGGCATAACATCAATAAAGGCATAAACATCGCAAATAATGGTAATATATAAATTTTGAGCAGCTGTCAAAAAGCTTATTGGTGGCAGTCACTGCTAGGGTTTGTGTATAGGGACAGTTTTAGTGCTACCAGACGCTACCGATAGGTGGAGCTCTAGAGCATCTACCTTTTGTCACTGAGCAAACGAGCATACGGTTGCTGGCGTCGACGGTAGGAGGAGCCACCATCGGAGTTATGCCGATCGAGAGCGACAGCAGCGCGAGTGCCTTGAGCGGAAGTAGTGCTTCGAGGAAGTCCAACGAGCAGGCGCAGAAGCCATCTGGCCTCTAAGAGCTCGGCGCCGACGCAGGCGAAATTGGTTGCCCTGGCATCGAATGGAGTGCCAGAACCCGTTGGTGTACTGGAGGAGGCGTTTTCGTCGCTGGAGGACGCCCGGGCGGCTACCCCCCCCACGCTGCTGCCACCGCTGTTGATCCTACTGCTGCCCCTGCTGCCGACCACACTGCTGCCTCCGCCGTTTCCACTGCTGCTAAAATTGTTGCCACCACTGCCACTGCCGCTACCGCTGCCGCCCGTGCTGGGCAAGCAGCCATGATGGCAGAGCTGTCGGCCACCCAGCGCATGGTGAGAAGCAGCTTCCGCAGCCTAGGAGAAGTGGACACGGAAGAGCTCTCGTATGCTATCAGCCGCTACGATGAGCTGGTGCTGGCGTTAATGCTCCGGTGTGGAGAACTGGAGACGCGGCTCGCTATGCCGCCACCGCCGCCGCCGTCGTCGAATCCGTTAAAGAATACGGCCGCCAATGCTCCCCAGATGCCACAGGTTGCACCCATCGCTGCCCCGCGGACCACCAAGGTTCGCGAGACGTGGTCAGCGGTGGTGAAGTGCGACGACCCTGCGCTATCGGGGAAAGCTATAGCGGAAAAGGTGCGAACGATGGTTGCACCCTCCCTCGGAGTCAGAGTACATGAGGTACGTGAGCTCCGTCGAGGTGGTGGTGCGATCATTCGTACTCCTTCAGTTGGAGAGCTGCAGAAGGTGGTAGCATCAAAGAGGTTCGCTGAAGTTGGGCTAAATGTGGCACGGAATGCGGCCGAGAAGCCGAAGGTCGTCGTCTATGACGTCGACACAGCTATCGGCCCTGAGGAATTCATGCAGGAGCTGCATGGAAATAACTTCGACAGCGATATGACTATGTCCCAATTTAAGAAGTCCGTGCACCTGGTGACCAAGGCGTGGTCGGTAACCGACGGCGCCAACAGTAAATGTAACGCTAGAGGTAGACGACCGCGCGATGGCGAAGCTTGATGTAGGTCGTGTCTACATCAAGTGGTTCTCATTCCGATGCCGAGCACAGGTCCGCACATACGCCTGCCACAGATGCGTGGGTTTCGACCACAAGGTCAGCGAATGCCGGCAGAAGGACAATGTCTGCCGCCAGTGCGGGCAACAAGGCCACACCGCGGCAAAGTGCCAAAACCCGGTGGACTGCCGGAACTGCCGTCACAGAGGGCAACCCTCGGGGCATTACATGCTCTCGAACGTGTGCCCGATATACGGGGCGTTGCTGGCGAGGGTGCAAGCTAGACATTAATGTTTAGCTTCATCCAAGCGAACTGTGGCCGAGGCAGAGCTGCGACCATCGAGCTCGGAGTCCGACTCAGGAGATCGGAGTCTATGTTCGCGCTGGTGCAGGAGCCGTATCTCGGCGGGGACGGAATGGATGTGCTGCCTGAAGGAATTAGAATTTTCACCGATCGGCGAGGAAGGCAGCCATCCTAGTAGATCAACAGGAAAGCCATCTGTATGCCAGTGGAGACCCTCACCACGGATTATGGCGTATGTCTGGTCGTTAAAGGGAGCTTTGGCTCAATCTTCCTTTGCGCCGCATACTGCCAGTTCGATGCACCTCTGGAACCGTACCTCCGGTACATGGATGCGGTCCTGCTGCAGGCCAGCAGAACCCCCCGCAATCCTGGGCCTCGACGCGAATGCAGTGTCCCCCATGTGGCTTAGCAAACTCTCTCGTCATGCCGAGGGGCAAGCTAACTACAGACGGGGTGAGCTGCTGTCAGAGTGGATGCTGGAGGCAAGAGTCGCCGCCCTAAACCAGTCAACAGAGGGTGTACACGTTCGACAATCACAGAGCTACTAGCGATATCGACGTGACAATCGTCCAATGAGGCAGCATCTATGTGGGCCACATATGAGTGGAGAGTGGACGAGTGGGAATTGAGTGACCACAACATCATTACTGTTGTGGCCGAACCAACTACCGCGCGCAGGCAGTTGAGAGCATAGCTCCTGTGCCGTCCTGGAACTTCTCCAATGCACGTTGGCGATTGTTCAAGGAGGAAATGGTGAGTAGAGCAGCCGAACTTCCGGAAAACTTCTCAGAGTCGCCGTTGGACCAGCAAGTTTCGACCCTGCGCAGTATAGTACATAATGTATGTGATATTGCGCTGGGAAGAAAGTCAATTCGATCGCCCAACAGGAGAGCACGTTGGTGGACTGCCGACCTCTGCGCTGCAAGGCGCGAAGTCCGGAGACTTCGTCGCCTACTCCAAGATGGAAGGCGTCGTGATGACGGTGCCGCTATAGAGCGTGTAGTGGTCGAGCTGAGGCGGGCCTCAGCAAACTACAAGAAGCTCATTGGGAGGGCGAAAATGGATGACTGGAAACGCTTCGTGGGAGATCATTGCCGACGACCCATGGGGGCGCGTCTACAAGATTTGCCGAGGCCGCAGAAAGTGCACGGAGATTGGGTGCCTCCGCGTGAATGGCGAGCTCATCACTGATTGGGGTGACTGTGCACGAGTGCTCCTCCGCAATTTCTTCCCAGTTGCGGAGTCTGAAGCACCGACTGCCATCGCGGAGGAAGTCCCACCGGCCCTCGAAGAATTCGAGGTTGATGCATGTGTTGCCCGGGTTGAAGAGCAGGCGCTCTCCCGGCTTGGACGGCATCAATGGCACTATCTGCAAGGCAGTCTGGCGCGCCATACCCGAGCACCTAGCATCGTTGTTTTCCCGATGCATCCGATTAGGATACTTTCCCGCCGAGTGGAAGTGCCCACGAGTTGTCTCGCTGCTCAAAGGGCCAGATAAGGACAAGTGTGAGCCCTCCTCATATAGAGGAATATGCTTGCTGCCAGTCTTTGGTAAGGTGCTCGAGGCCATCATGGTGAATCGTGTGAGAGAAGTTCTTCCGGAAGGCTGCAGATGGCAGTTTGGATTTCGCCAAGGACGATGTGTGGAGGATGCTTGGAGACACGTGAAGAGCAGTGTTTGTGCCAGCCCGGCGCAATACGTGCTCGGCACATTCGTGGACTTCAAAGGAGCATTCGACAACGTCGAATGGAGTGCTGCACTCCGCCGACTAGCAGACTTGGGATGCCGGGAGATGGGCTTGTGGCAGAGCTTTTTCTCCGGCCGAAGAGCAGTGATCCGAAGCAGTTCCGGTACTGTGGAAGTACCGGTAACTAGAGGCTGCCCGCAGGGGTCAATCAGTGGCCCATTTATCTGGGACATTCTGATGGATGTACTGCTTCAGCGTCTCCAGCCGTATTGCCAGCTGAGTGCATACGCTGATGACTTGCTGCTTCTCGTCGAGGGAAATTCCCGAGCTATGCTAGAGGAAAAAGGAGCACAGCTGATGTCCATCGTAGAAAGCGTGGGGAGCGGAAGTTGGCGTTGCCGTCTCGACCAGCAAAACGGTAATAATGCTGCTAAAAGGTGCCTTGAGACGTGCGCCTACGGTGAGGTTTGCTGGAGCGAACCTTCCGTATGTGCGTAGCTGTCGGTACCTTGGCATCACGGTCAGTGAAGGAATGAAATTCCTCACGCACATAGCTTCGCTTCGCCAGCGGATGACCGGAGTCGTTGGAGCATTGGCGCGTGTGCTTCGAGCCGACTGGGGCTTCAGTCCTCGAGCCAGGCGGACCATATATGACGGACTCATGGCACCTTGTGTGCTGTTTGGTGCCCCGGTATGGTATGACACCGCCGAGCAAGTAGCCGCCCGGAGACGACTAGCCTCCTGCCAGAGGCTAATCCTGCTTGGATGCCTTTCGGTATGCCGAACAGTGTCCACAGTGGCACTGCAGGTACTTGGTGGAGCTCCCCCGCTTGACTTGGCTGCTAAGTTTTTAGCGGTCAAATACAAGCTGAAGCGTGGATACCCGCTGGAGGAGAACGACTGGCTATATGACGAGGACACTACGTGTCTAAGCTGGAAGCAGAGGAAGACTCGCCTAGAAGAGTGCTTACTGCAGAGTTGGCAGAACAGATGGGATGATGACAGCGAACCAGGACGGGTGACGCATAAATTCATCCCATATGTCACTCTCGCCTATCGGGATCCAAGATTTGGATTCTCGATGAGGACGTCTTACCTGCTGACAGGTCACGGGTCGTTTAACGCATTTTTGCAAGGGAGAGCCCTCAGCGATACCACTGCTTGCGCTTGTGGAGATCCATATGAGGACTGGATGCACATATTGTGCGCTTGCCCCCTATATGCAGATTTGCGGAACCTCGATGGACTTGGAGTGCAGCGCCTTGGCGAAAACTGGACCTTCGATAGAATCCTGGAAGATCAACAGAGGACTCAACGGCTGGCAGTGTTTGCGGACGAAGTGTTCCGTAGGAGGAGGGGTGTTTAGCCCAACAACTTCGCCGTGTGGTTAGCGGGCGAGAATACTTCCACAGTCCGCTATTGCTTGTCGTAAGAGGCGACTAATATAGCCATAGGTCCCTCTAACCCTGCTTGTCGGAGCAAAAGGAGGAGGCCCACCGAGCCTCTCTTTCGGTACCACGGGTTGTGCAGCTATCCAAGACTGCTCATTGAGGTAGGCCCCCTGGTGGGAGTATCGTGGTGGCTGTGGTTGGTACCCATATCGCGGGTAGAGCCTTCGTGCTCGACGTTTGAGTTACGGTGCTAGTTGCGCAAAACTCGGGTGCTGTGACCCAGAGATCAGTAGAGATTTTAGGTAGATCTCGCTCCTCAGCAAGGGGGAGTGCTTGCCCGGCAAGCAAGTACTCGAATTGCTACCGGGGTGGTCGCTATGTACATAGCTATAGCTTCTAGTCCGGGACGCTTGTCTGGCGTATCCAGACACATACACCATGTTGATACATGCACCACTTGTGGGTGTTCAGGGTGTCGTGGTTGTAATCCCTTCAGTGTGGAACACGCCACGTAAAACAAGTTCGGAGAGATCTGAAAAGTCGTCGTTGTCCCTATCTACTATCTAGCGAAACCACAGCCAAGGGAACGGGCTTGGAATAATTAGCGGGGAAAGAAGACCCTTTTGAGCTTGACTCTAATCTGGCAGTGTAAGGAGACATAAGAGGTGTAGAATAAGTGGGAGATATTAGACCTCGGTTTGGTATCGTCAATGAAATACCACTACTCTTATTGTTTCCTTACTTACTTGATTAAATGGAACGTGTATCATTTCCTAGCCATTATACGGATATATTTATTATATCTTATGGTATTGGGTTTTGATGCAAGCTTCTTGATCAAAGTATCACGAGTTTGTTATATAATCGCAAACAAATTCTTTAATAAAACGATGCATTTATGTATTTTTGATTTGAAAATTTGGTATAACTCCAATTACTCAGGTATGATCCAATTCAAGGACATTGCCAGGTAGGGAGTTTGACTGGGGCGGTACATCTCTCAAATAATAACGGAGGTGTCCCAAGGCCAGCTCAGTGCGGACAGAAACCACACATAGAGCAAAAGGGCAAATGCTGACTTGATCTCGGTGTTCAGTACACACAGGGACAGCAAAAGCTCGGCCTATCGATCCTTTTGGTTTAAAGAGTTTTTAACAAGAGGTGTCAGAAAAGTTACCATAGGGATAACTGGCTTGTGGCGGCCAAGCGTTCATAGCGACGTCGCTTTTTGATCCTTCGATGTCGGCTCTTCCTATCATTGTGAAGCAAAATTCACCAAGCGTTGGATTGTTCACCCATGCAAGGGAACGTGAGCTGGGTTTAGACCGTCGTGAGACAGGTTAGTTTTTACCCTACTAATGACAAAACGTTGTTGCGACAGCATTCCTGCGTAGTACGAGAGGAACCGCAGGTACGGACCAATGGCACAATACTTGTTCGAGCGAACAGTGGTATGACGCTACGTCCGTTGGATTATGCCTGAACGCCTCTAAGGTCGTATCCGTGCTGGACTGCAATGATAAATAAGGGGCAATTTGCATTGTATGGCTTTCTAAACCATTTAAAGTTTATAATTTATTTTATAAACGACAATGGATGTGATGCCAATGTAATTTGTAACATAGTAAATTAGGAGGATCTTCGATCACCTGATGCCGCGCTAGTTACATATAAAAGCATTATTTAATACAATGACAAGCCTAGAATCAATTGTAAACGACTTTTGTAACAGGCAAGGTGTTGTAAGTGGTTGAGCAGCTGCCATACTGCGATCCACTGAAGCTTATCCTTTGCTTGATGATTCGATAAAATAAATGATTTTTCCTGTAGCCAAACAAACACCTCGTCATCAATTTAGTGACGCATATGATATTGTCCCTATCATATAATATTTGATATTAAAGGACTTTAAAGAATTATATCAAGTTGCCAAATACCTCGTCATCAATTTAGTGGACGCATATGATATTGTCTCTATCATATAATTAATATAAAGACTTTAATGAATTGTGTCAAGTTGCCAAACACCTCGTCATCATTTAGTGACGCATATGATATTGTCCCTATCATATAATTTTTGATATAAAGACTTTAAAGAATTCTATCAAGTGTTGCCAAATACCTCGTCATCAATTTAGTGACGCATATGATATTGTCTCTATTCATATAATTAATATAAAGACTTTAATGATTTGTGTGTCACGTTGCCAAACACCTCGTCATCAAATTTAGTGACGCATATGATATTGTCCCTATCATATAATTAATATAAAGAACTTTTTAAAGAATTGTATCAAGTTGCCAAAACACCTCGTCATCAACTACTATATTATGGTTGCGCCGACCTCTCATATTGTATTCTCTTATGTCTTCATAGGATTTTGGCAATTATACGAGTAAATTAAATAATATACATATGAAAATGATTAATTATTATATGTATAAGGGAAAAAATGCTGAAATATTCCCATATTATCTTAGTATTATAGAGGAAAGACCGTTGCCGACCTCTGATATTGTTCAAAACTTATGTATTTATATGATTTTGGCAATTATATGAGTAAATTAAATAATATACATATAAAATGATTAATATTATATGTATAAATGTATAAGGAAAAAATGATGAAATATTCCAATTATCTTAGTATTATAGAGGAAAGACCGTTGCTGACCTCTGATATTGTTCAAAACTTATGTATTTATATGATTTTGGCAATAATATGAGTAAATTAAATAATATACATATGAAAATGTATTAATTATTATATGTATAAAGTATAAGGGAAAAAATGCTGAAATATTCCCACATTCTCTTAGTATTATAGAGAAAAGCCATTATAGTGAGAGGTATAGTAGTGTAAACGACCGGAATTACGACAGAGGGTTCAAAACTACTATAGGTAGGCAGTGGTTGCCGACCTCTCATATTGTTCAAAACTTATGTATTCATATGATTTTGGCAATTATATGAGTAAATTAAATAATATACATATGAAAATTATTAATTATTATATGTATAGGGGAAAAAATGCTGAAATATTCCCACATTCTCTTAGTATTATAGAGAAAAGCCATTATAGTGAGAGGGTATAGTAGTGTAAACGACCGGAATTACGACAGAGGGTTCAAAAACTACTATAGGTAGGCAGTGGTTGCCGACCTCTCATATTGTTCAAAAACTTATGTATTCATATGATTTTGGCAATTATATGAGTAAATTAAATAATATACATATGAAAATTATTAATTATTATATGTATAAGGGAAAAAATGCTGAAAATATCCCACATTCTCTTAGTATAATAGAGAAAAGCCATTATAGTGAGAGGGTATAGTAGTGTAAACGACCGGAATTACGACAGAGGGTTCAAAAACTACTATAGGTAGGCAGTGGTTGCCGACCTCTCATATTGTTCAAAACTTATGTATTCATATGATTTTGGCAATAATATGAGTAAATTAAATAATATACATATGAAAATTATTAATTATTATATGTATAAGGGAAAAAATGCTGAAAATATCCCACATTCTCTTAGTATTATAGAGAAAAGCCATTATAGTGAGAGGGTATAGTAGTAGTAAACGACCGGAATTACGACAGAGGGTTCAAAAACTACTATAGGTAGGCAGTGGTTTGCCGGACCTCTCATATTGTTTCAAAACTTATGTATTCATATGATTTTTGGCAATAATATGAGTAAATTAAATAATATACATATGAAAAATGATTAATTATTATATGTATAAGGGAAAAAATGCTGAAAATATCCCACATTCTCTTAGTATTATAGAGAAAAGCCATTATAGTGAGAGGGTATAGTAGTGTAAACGACCGGAATTACGACAGAGGGTTCAAAAACTACTATAGGTAGGCAGTGGTTGCCGACTCTCATATTGTTTCAAACTTATGTATTCATATGATTTTGGCAATAATATGGAGTAAATTAAAATAATTATACATATGAAAATGATTTAATTATTATATGTATAAGGGAAAAAATGCTGAAAATATCCCACATTCTCTTAGTATTATAGAGAAAAGGCCATTATAGTGAGAGGGTATAGTAGTGTAAACGACCGGAATTACGACAGAGGGTTCAAAAACTACTATAGGTAGGCAGTGGTTGCCGACCTCTCATATTGTTCAAAAACTTATGTATCATATGATTTTGGCAATATATGAGTAAATTAAATAATATACATATGAAAATTATTAATTATTATATGTATAGGGGAAAAAATGCTGAAAATATCCACATTCTCTTAGTATTATAGAGAAAAGCCATTATAGTGAGAGGGTATAGTAGTGTAAACGACCGGAATTACGACAGAGGGTTCAAAAACTACTATAGGTAGGCAGTGGTTGCCGACCTCTCATATTGTTCAAAACTTATGTATTCATATGATTTTGGCAATAATATGAGTAAATTAAATAATATACATATGAAAATGATTAATTATTATATGTATAAGGGAAAAAATGCTGAAATATTCCCACATTCTCTTAGTATTATAGAGAAAAGCCATTATAGTGAGAGGGTATAGTAGTGTAAACGACCGGAATTACGACAGAGGGTTCAAAAACTACTATAGGTAGGCAGTGGTTGCCGACCTCTCATATTGTTCAAAACTTATGTATTCATATGATTTTGGCAATATATGAGTAAATTAAATAATATACATATGAAAATATTAATTATTATATGTATAAGGGAAAAAATGCTGAAAATATCCCACATTCTCTTAGTATTATAGAGAAAAGCCATTATAGTGAGAGGGTATAGTAGTGTAAACGACCGGAATTACGACAGAGGGTTCAAAAACTACTATAGGTAGGCAGTGGTTGCCGACCTCTCATATTGTTTCAAAACTTATGTATTCATATGATTTTGGCAATAATATGAGTAAATTAAATAATATACATATGAAAATGATTAATTATTATATGTATAGGGAAAAAATAATCATATTATATATGAATAATGGAAAAAAAATGAAATGTTCCTATAATCTCTTAATATATAAGAGAATAGCCCGTATGTTGGGTGGCAAACGGAATTGAAAATACCCGCTTTGAGGACAGCGGGTTCAAAAACTACTATAGGTAGGCAGTGGGTTGCCGACCTCGCCGCATTATTCGAAATATTTATTTCGGGATTATGTTTATATTGGTTACATACAATAAAGTATATTATTATCCGTACAAATTTGTTTCTCAGTTCTATAGAACACGGGACTTGGCTCCGCGGATAATAGGAATATACGCTTTATAGATAATATCGTTGAAACAAAAGTCAAGTTTCTATTATATATAGAATAACAAATCGTTTCCATATATTATCGTTAATTTTTGGAGGCAGGCAAATATTAATTTATTACCTGCCGTATAGTTGGATTATTATATCGTTACGGTATAATACAAATATGGATTCTTATGAAAGAAATATAAAATTATATATTAAATGTGGAAATATTATCATATGCGCTTGGTTTTATGTTATATATTACCAGAGATATATATGAAAAGAGATAAATTTTAAATTTATCTTCAAAATGCAAATGATTTAACTTAATATTTATATTGGTTAAACAAAAATTGTACATGTGTGGATACAATAATTATGTATGTTGGAAATAAAATGATATTTTATAATGAAATATGTATGTATAAAAAGATAAAATTATAGAAATATATATATTACAATAATTAGATGAAATTCTTGTTATATTGGTAAAACAAGTATAAATTAAAAATGAAAATATGGATTACGAATGCTATATAAAAATGGCCGTAATCGAATGGATTTTTTACTTATATATTTAAAATTTTACCCAAAGGCGAAATATTGAATTTTATTCAATATAATAAAAATCATGGAATTATATAAAGTGAAAAATCTATATATCTATATATCTATTATATTGCTTATTTCGATTCAAAATATATGAATGGAATATGAAGGAAAAACATTATTCTGGTTGATCCTGCCAGTAGTTATATGCTTGTCTCAAAGATTAAGCCATGCATGTCTAAGTACACACGAATTAAAAGTGAAACCGCAAAAGGCTCATTATATCAGTTATGGTTCCTTAGATCGTTAACAGTTACTTGGATAACTGTGGTAATTCTAGAGCTAATACATGCAATTAAAACATGAACCTTATGGGACATGTGCTTTTATTAGGCTAAAACCAAGCGATCGCAAGATCGTTATATTGGTTGAACTCTAGATAACATGCAGATCGTATGGTCTTGTACCGACGACAGATCTTTCAAATGTCTGCCCTATCAACTTTTGATGGTAGTATCTAGGACTACCATGGTTGCAACGGGTAACGGGGAATCAGGGTTCGATTCCGGAGAGGGAGCCTGAGAAACGGCTACCACATCTAAGGAAGGCAGCAGGCGCGTAAATTACCCACTCCCAGCTCGGGGAGGTAGTGACGAAAAATAACAATACAGGACTCATATCCGAGGCCCTGTAATTGGAATGAGTACACTTTAAATCCTTTAACAAGGACCAATTGGAGGGCAAGTCTGGTGCCAGCAGCCGCGGTAATTCCAGCTCCAATAGCGTATATTAAAGTTGTTTGCGGTTAAACGTTCGTAGTTGAACTTGTGCTTCATACGGGTAGTACAACTTACAATTGTGGTTAGTACTATACCTTTATGTATGTAAGCGTATTACCGGTGGAGTTCTTATATGTGATTAAATACTTGTATTTTTTCATATGTTCCTCCTATTTAAAAACCTGCACTAGTGCTCTTAAACGAGTGTTATTGTGGGCCGGTACTATTACTTTGAACAAATTAGAGTGCTTAAAGCAGGCTTCAAATGCCTGAATATTCTGTGCATGGGATAATGAAATAAGACCTCTGTTCTGCTTTCATTGGTTTTCAGATCAAGAGGTAATGATTAATAGAAGCAGTTTTGGGGGCATTAGTATTACGACGCGAGAGGTGAAATTCTTGGACCGTCGTAAGACTAACTTAAGCGAAAGCATTTGCCAAAGATGTTTTCATTAATCAAGAACGAAAGTTAGAGGTTCGAAGGCGATCAGATACCGCCCTAGTTCTAACCATAAACGATGCCAGCTAGCAATTGGGTGTAGCTACTTTTATGGCTCTCTCAGTCGCTTCCCGGGAAACCAAAGCTTTTGGGCTCCGGGGGAAGTATGGTTGCAAAGCTGAAACTTAAAGGAATTGACGGAAGGGCACCACCAGGAGTGGAGCCTGCGGCTTAATTTGACTCAACACGGGAAAACTTACCAGGTCCGAACATAAGTGTGTAAGACAGATTGATAGCTCTTTCTCGAATCTATGGGTGGTGGTGCATGGCCGTTCTTAGTTCGTGGAGTGATTTGTCTGGTTAATTCCGATAACGAACGAGACTCAAATATATTAAATAGATATCTTCAGGATTATGGTGCTGAAGCTTATGTAGCCTTCATTCATGGTGGCAGTAAAATGTTTATTGTGTTTGAATGTGTTTATGTAAGTGGAGCCGTACCTGTTGGTTTGTCCCATTATAAGGACACTAGCTTCTTAAATGGACAAATTGCGTCTAGCAATAATGAGATTGAGCAATAACAGGTCTGTGATGCCCTTAGATGTCCTGGGCTGCACGCGCGCTACAATGAAAGTATCAACGTGTATTTCCTAGACCGAGAGGTCCGGGTAAACCGCTGAACCACTTTCATGCTTGGGATTGTGAACTGAAACTGTTCACATGAACTTGGAATTCCCAGTAAGTGTGAGTCATTAACTCGCATTGATTACGTCCCTGCCCTTTGTACACACCGCCCGTCGCTACTACCGATTGAATTATTTAGTGAGGTCTCCGGACGTGATCACTGTGACGCCTTGCGTGTTACGGTTGTTTCGCAAAAGTTGACCGAACTTGATTATTTAGAGGAAGTAAAAGTCGTAACAAGGTTTCCGTAGGTGAACCTGCGGAAGGATCATTATTGTATAATATCCTTATCGTTAATAAACATTTGTTATAATACAAATAAATACAATTTACCAAAATAAAAATATTACAAAATGATTCCACGGAATCAAAAGTTAAAGTCAAAATAAAATGAAGATGGCTTTTATTTTATATGTGGGGCTTGGCAACCTCATAAAAAGACTTTAACATTATTAATGTTGTTGTGCGTATTTGTGGCAGTACCTACTACAACAATGGCGTTTCCTATAAAAACAAATTCTCGAAAATGGAAATCGAAGAAACTGAACAAAATTTGAAAGTAGAAGTCGAATTAAAATTAAAATAATTTTGAATGTGGTATTCAAAATAAGTGTGTGTGTATATGGACCATAATATACACGCGTTGCGAATATGTATTGTTCATCTATGTTATGAGCATACGTTGGCTAATGCAACAACCTAAAATATACAATGTTTGTACCTGTCATCCATCAGGTTAATGTTTTATATAAATTTTGCAGTATGTGTCACCCAAAATAGCAAACCATAACCAGATTTTTATGATACATAATGCTTATATGAAACTAAGACATATCGCAACATTTATTTTTAGGTATAAAAATAAATTTATTGAAGGAATTGATATATGCCAGTAAAATGGTGTATTTTTAATTTCTTTCAATAAAAACAATATTGATATTATATAAAAATGAATTATAAAACTCTAAGCGGTGGATCACTCGGCTCATGGGTCGATGAAGAACGCAGCAAACTGTGCGTCATCGTGTGAACTGCAGGACACATGAACATCGACATTTTGAACGCATATCGCAGTCCATGCTGTTATGTACTTGAATTAATTTTATAGTGCTGCTTGGACTACATATGGTTGAGGGTTGTAAGACTATGCTAATTAAGTTGTTTATAAATTTTTTATAAGCATATGGTATATTATTGGATTAAATAATGATTTTATTCATAATATTAAAAAAGAAATGAAAAACATTATCTCACATTTGAATGTGAAAAACGAAGAGAAATATTTTCTTTTTCAATCAAATAATACTGAGAAATGTCTAGCATAAAAAATTGAAATATTTTTCATCTAGAATTGTCTCTTATTAATGATTCGGAAAAAGAAAAATCTTGGTTTTGTTATTATTCTTCGTTGGTTCGTTAAATGGATAAAAAATAACTTTGCTTACAAGAACTATTGGAACTATTTATAACGAATTTAATTGATTGTTTTATCATTTATATATAAAGAATTTATGGCAAAATATAGTTATATATACAACCTCAACTCATATGGGACAGCCCCCTGAATTTAAGCATATTAATTAGGGGAGGAAAAGAAACTAACAAGGATTTTCTTAGTAGCGGCGAGCGAAAAGAAAACAGTTCAGCACTAAGTCACTTTGTCTATATGGCAAATGTGAGATGCAGTGTATGGAGCGTCAATATTCTAGTATGAGAAATTAATGATTTAAGTCCTTCTTAAATGAGGCCATTTACCCATAGAGGGTGCCAGGCCCGTATAACGTTAATGATTACTAGATGATGTTTCCAAAGAGTCGTGTTGCTTGATAGTGCAGCACTAAGTGGGTGGTAAACTCCATCTAAAACTAAATATAACCATGAGACCGATAGTAAACAAGTACCGTGAGGGAAAGTTGAAAAGAACTCTGAATAGAGAGTTAAACAGTACGTGAAACTGCTTAGAGGTTAAGCCCGATGAACCTGAATATCCGTTATGGAAAATTCATCATTAAAATTGTAATATTTAAATAATATTATTAAGAATAATGTGCATTTTTTCCATATAAGGACATTGTAATCTATTAGCATATCCCAAATTTATCATAAAATATAACTTATAGTTTATTCCAATTAAATTGCTTGCATTTTAACACAGAATAAATGTTATTAATTTGATAAAGTGCTGATAGATTTATATTATTACAGAGCGTTAATTTTTCGGAATTATATAATGGCATAATTATCATTGATTTTTGTGTTTATTATATGCTCTTGTATGATTAACAATGCGAAAGATTCAGGATACCTTCGGGACCCGTCTTGAAACACGGACCAAGGAGTCTAACATATGTGCAAGTTATTGGGATGTAAACCTAATAGCGTAATTAACTTGACTAATAATGGGATTAGTTTTTTAGCTATTTATAGCTAATTAACACAATCCCGGGCGTTCTATATAGTTATGTATAATGTATATTTATATTATTTATGCCTCTAACTGGAACGTACCTTGAGCATATATGCTGTGACCCGAAAGATGGTGAACTATACTTGATCAGGTTGAAGTCAGGGGAAACCCTGATGGAAGACCGAAACAGTTCTGACGTGCAAATCGATTGTCAGAATTGAGTATAGGGGCGAAAGACCAATCGAACCATCTAGTAGCTGGTTCCTTCCGAAGTTTCCCTCAGGATAGCTGGTGCATTTTAATATTATATAAAATAATCTTATCTGGTAAAGCGAATGATTAGAGGCCTTAGGGTCGAAACGATCTTAACCTATTCTCAAACTTTAAATGGGTAAGAACCTTAACTTTCTTGATATGAAGTTCAAGGTTATGATATAATGTGCCCAGTGGGCCACTTTTGGTAAGCAGAACTGGCGCTGTGGGATGAACCAAACGTAATGTTACGGTGCCCAAATTAACAACTCATGCAGATACCATGAAAGGCGTTGGTTGCTTAAAACAGCAGGACGGTGATCATGGAAGTCGAAATCCGCTAAGGAGTGTGTAACAACTCACCTGCCGAAGCAACTAGCCCTTAAAATGGATGGCGCTTAAGTTGTATACCTATACATTACCGCTAAAGTAGATGATTTATATTACTTGTGATATAAATTTTGAAACTTTAGTGAGTAGGAAGGTACAATGGTATGCGTAGAAGTGTTTGGCGTAAGCCTGCATGGAGCTGCCATTGGTACAGATCTTGGTGGTAGTAGCAAATAATCGAATGAGACCTTGGAGGACTGAAGTGGAGAAGGGTTTCGTGTGAACAGTGGTTGATCACGAGTTAGTCGGTCCTAAGTTCAAGGCGAAAGCCGAAAATTTTCAAGTAAAACAAAAATGCCTAACTATATAAACAAAGCGAATATAATACACTTGAATAATTTTGAACGAAAGGGAATACGGTTCCAATTCCGTAACCTGTTGAGTATCCGTTTGTTATTAAATAGGGCCTCGTGCTCATCCTGGCAACAGGAACGACCATAAAGAAGCCGTCGAGAGATATCGGAAGAGTTTTCTTTTCTGTTTTATAGCCGTACTACCATGGAAGTCTTTCGCAGAGAGATATGGTAGATGGGCTAGAAGAGCATGACATATACTGTTGTGTCGATATTTTCTCCTCGGACCTTGAAAATTTATGGTGGGGACACGCAAACTTCTCAACAGGCCGTACCAATATCCGCAGCTGGTCTCCAAGGTGAAGAGTCTCTAGTCGATAGAATAATGTAGGTAAGGGAAGTCGGCAAATTAGATCCGTAACTTCGGGATAAGGATTGGCTCTGAAGATTGAGATAGTCGGGCTTGATTGGGAAACAATAACATGGTTTATGTGCTCGTTCTGGGTAAATAGAGTTTCTAGCATTTATGTTAGTTACTTGTTCCCCGGATAGTTTAGTTACGTAGCCAATTGTGGAACTTTCTTGCTAAAATTTTTAAGAATACTATTTGGGTTAAACCAATTAGTTCTTATCAATTATAACGATTATCAATTAACAATCAATTCAGAACTGGCACGGACTTGGGGAATCCGACTGTCTAATTAAAACAAAGCATTGTGATGGCCCTAGCGGGTGTTGACACAATGTGATTTCTGCCCAGTGCTCTGAATGTCAAAGTGAAGAAATTCAAGTAAGCGCGGGTCAACGGCGGGAGTAACTATGGGGATCTGGGGTAATTGCGAGCAGAGGGGGAGTATTTTTCTGTAATTCGTAAGTCATATCATATGGTGTGCGGAAGGGGAATTTTACTCTGTAACTCACAAGTCTCTCCTTTACTCAAGTCGACTCAAAACCTCGTGGTGGTCCCCGGTAATGCTAAACTTGTTTAGCAGCTAATTTGAGCGGCAAAACTTTTCCGATGGGTTGGTTCCCCAGAGGAAATTTATTCATATTGGAACTACAAATAGAAATAACGAGCCTCGGATGAATTTACACAATCTGATGACGACCCGACCCTCCGTGGACACCTTCCCGGAGGACCAATATGAACCAAACGCAGCGGCTACTCTATCTAGGGTTCCCTGCACAGTATGTGGCCGGTCCTTTAACAGCAAGAGAGGACTCGGTGTTCACATGCGATCTCGGCACCCAGACGAACTTGATGAAGAACGTCGACGTGTCGAGATAAAGGCAAGGTGGAGTGAGGAAGAGAAGTGGATGATGGCGAGAAAGGAGGTTGAGCTCACAGCAAATGGACATAAACACATAAACAAGCAACTAGCGGTGTATTTTGCAAACCGCAGCGTCGAAGCCATCAAAAAGCTAAGACAGAGGGGCGATTATAAGGAGAAAATAGAGCAGATAAGAGGGCAATCAGCTCGCGTCCCGGAAGTTGCTAATCTAACCATAAGGCGCCGCCCTAGTAGAAGTGAGCAAAACCACCAAGTAACAACATCAGAAACAACTCCAATCACTCCCTTCGAACAGTCGAACAGGGAAATTTTGCGGACACTGCGTGGGTATAGCCCCGAAGAATGCCATTCCAAATGGAGAGCCCAAGAGCTACAAACGATCATTGACAGGGCAGAGCTCGAGGGAAAGGAAACCACTCTCCAATGCTTATCGCTATATCTCCTAGGAATTTTTCCGGCACAGGGTGTACGACACACGCTGACGAGACCTCCTCGGAGACCTCGGAATAGGAGAGAAAGCAGAAGGCA
The DNA here is from genome assembly GCF_004382145.1 of Drosophila mauritiana. Taxonomy (NCBI): domain Eukaryota; kingdom Metazoa; phylum Arthropoda; class Insecta; order Diptera; family Drosophilidae; genus Drosophila; species Drosophila mauritiana. Next base: position 18,193 of record NW_022881431.1, read on the forward strand.
GCAGTATGCTGTCACCCAGCGTAACTGGGATAAGCATAAAGGAAGATGCATTAAGTCCTTGCTAAATGGAACTGATGAGTCGGTAATGCCAAGCCAAGAAGTAATGGTTCCCTACTGGAGAGAAGTAATGACTCAGCCTAGCCCAAGCTCTTGCAGTGGAGAAGTGATACAAATGGATCACTCGCTTGAGAGGGTATGGTCTGCTATTACGGAGCATGACCTTAGGGCATCAAGAATCTCATTATCTTCATCTCCGGGGCCTGACGGGATAACTCCAAAAACAGCCAGGGAGGTGCCGTCAGGTATTATGCTACGTATAATGAACCTAATTCTATGGTGCGGCAATCTACCACACTCTATCCGACTGGCCAGAACTGTCTTCATCCCGAAGACGGTGACGGCGAAGCGACCGCAAGACTTTCGTCCAATATCGGTGCCTTCAGTCCTGGTAAGACAGCTAAATGCAATATTGGCAACCCGGTTGAACTCATCAATCAATTGGGACCCGCGCCAGCGGGGCTTCTTACCTACCGACGGATGTGCCGATAATGCGACGATAGTTGACTTAGTCTTGAGGCATAGCCATAAGCACTTTAGATCTTGCTACATCGCAAATTTAGATGTAAGCAAGGCATTCGATTCTCTATCGCATGCATCTATATATGACACCTTACGTGCTTATGGTGCGCCAAAGGGCTTCGTTGACTACGTACAGAATACGTACGAGGGTGGCGGTACCAGTCTCAATGGGGACGGTTGGAGTTCAGAGGAATTCGTCCCTGCTAGAGGAGTGAAGCAGGGTGACCCTTTGTCTCCTATTCTATTTAACTTGGTAATGGACAGGTTACTTAGAAACCTACCCAGCGAAATTGGTGCTAGAGTCGGAAATGCCATTACTAACGCGGCCGCGTTTGCAGATGATTTGGTACTATTTGCTGAAACTCGAATGGGACTTCAAGTATTGTTGGACAGAACGTTGGATTTTCTATCTCTCGTCGGCCTCAAACTTAATGCCGACAAATGTTTTACCGTTGGCATTAAGGGCCAGCCGAAACAGAAGTGTACCGTGCTAGAGGCACAGAGCTTTTACGTAGGCTCAAGAGAGATTCCATCATTGAAGCGAACGGACGAGTGGAAGTACTTAGGCATCAACTTCACTGCAACTGGGAGGGTTCGATGCAATCCGGCCGAGGACATTGGTCCAAAGCTACAAAGATTGACAAAGGCCCCCCTCAAACCACAACAGAGGATGTTCGCCCTAAGGACTGTCCTTATCCCACAGCTCTATCACAAGTTAGCCCTTGGGAGTGTGGCGATAGGCGTCCTACGAAAAACTGACAAACTAATACGATACTATGTGCGAAGATGGCTAAATCTTCCGCTGGATGTGCCGATAGCATTCATTCACGCACCCCCAAAAAGTGGAGGTCTCGGAATTCCATCACTTAGATGGGTAGCTCCAATGTTAAGGCTAAGACGTTTGAGTAATATTAAATGGCCTCACCTCACGCAAAACGAGGTAGCCAGCTCTTTCCTCGAAGCCGAAAAACAACGGGCCCGAGATAGATTATTTGCAGAACAACATGAATTGTTATCGCGTCCGGCAATAGAAAAATATTGGGCGAACAAATTGTACCTCTCAGTTGATGGCAGCGGACTCCGTGAAGCGGGCCATTGGGGACCGCAACACGGGTGGGTTAATCAACCCACGCGTTTACTAACAGGAAAGGAATATATAGACGGTATTCGTCTGCGGATAAATGCCCTACCCACGAAGTCTCGTACTACAAGGGGAAGGCACGAATTGGAACGACAGTGTCGTGCAGGATGTGACGCTCCCGAAACAACAAACCATATAATGCAAAAATGTTACCGATCGCATGGGAGGCGCGTAGCTAGACACAACTGCGTAGTAAATCGAATCAAGCGGGGACTTGAGGAGAGAGGCTGCGCGGTCATTGTTGAACCAAGTCTGCAGTGCGAATCCGGCCTTAATAAACCGGACCTGGTGGCACTACGACAAAATCACATTGATGTGATCGACATACAAATTGTGACAGACGGACACTCTATGGATGATGCGCACCAGCGCAAAATCAATAGATACGACAGACCGGACATACGAACTGAATTGCGTCGCAGATTCGAAGCCGCAGGTGACATTGAATTCCATTCTGCCACCCTGAACTGGAGGGGGATCTGGAGTGGTCAATCCGTTAAAAGATTGATAGCGAAGGGTCTCCTCAGCAAATATGATAGTCATATCATTAGCGTCCAGGTTATGAGAGGCAGTCTCGGTTGTTTTAAACAGTTCATGTACCTGAGCGGGTTTTCCCGAGATTGGACTTAGCTAAAACGTTTGGTTCAAAACATTTGCTTGCTGTCTTGGCATAACATCAATAAAGGCATAAACATCGCAAATAATGGTAATATATAAATGGCTATGAGGATGGTTTTAGTACGTAGGCGTTGCGGAACTTCGGTTCAGCAATGAATCGTGCATGCTAGGAAACTGAAGTGTTGACAGACCTAGTATCTTTCGATAGATTTCCATACCTCCGCGATCAAAAAAAAAAAAAAAATAGCCAAATGCCTCGTCATCTAATTAGTGACGCGCATGAATGGATTAACCACTTGTGGGTGTTCAGGTGTCGTGGTTGTAATCCCTTCAGTGTGGAACACGCCACGTAAAACAAGTTCGGAGAGATCTGAAAAGTCGTCGTCGTCGTTGTCGTCGTCGTTGTCCCTATCTACTATCTAGCGAAACCACAGCCAAGGGAACGGGCTTGGAATAATTAGCGGGGAAAGAAGACCCTTTTGAGCTTGACTCTAATCTGGCAGTGTAAGGAGACATAAGAGGTGTAGAATAAGTGGGAGATATTAGACCTCGGTTTGGTATCGTCAATGAAATACCACTACTCTTATTGTTTCCTTACTTACTTGATTAAATGGAACGTGTATCATTTCCTAGCCATTATACGGATATATTTATTATATCTTATGGTATTGGGTTTTGATGCAAGCTTCTTGATCAAAGTATCACGAGTTTGTTATATAATCGCAAACAAATTCTTTAATAAAACGATGCATTTGCACATAGAGCAAAAGGGCAAATGCTGACTTGATCTCGGTGTTCAGTACACACAGGGACAGCAAAAGCTCGGCCTATCGATCCTTTTGGTTTAAAGAGTTTTTAACAAGAGGTGTCAGAAAAGTTACCATAGGGATAACTGGCTTGTGGCGGCCAAGCGTTCATAGCGACGTCGCTTTTTGATCCTTCGATGTCGGCTCTTCCTATCATTGTGAAGCAAAATTCACCAAGCGTTGGATTGTTCACCATGCAAGGAACGTGAGCTGGGTTTAGACCGTCGTGAGACAGGTTAGTTTTACCCTACTAATGACAAAACGTTGTTGCGACAGCATTCCTGCGTAGTACGAGAGGAACCGCAGGTACGGACCAATGGCACAATACTTGTTCGAGCGAACAGTGGTATGACGCTACGTCCGTTGGATTATGCCTGAACGCCTCTAAGGTCGTATCCGTGCTGGACTGCAATGATAAATAAGGGGCAATTTGCATTGTATGGCTTCTAAACCATTTAAAGTTTATAATTTATTTTATAAACGACAATGGATGTGATGCCAATGTAATTTGTAACATAGTAAATTAGGAGGATCTTCGATCACCTGATGCCGCGCTAGTTACATATAAAAGCATTATTTAATACAATGACAAAGCCTAGAATCAATTGTAAACGACTTTTGTAACAGGCAAGGTGTTGTAAGTGGTTGAGCAGCTGCCATACTGCGATCCACTGAAGCTTATCCTTTGCTTGATGATTCGATAAATAAATGATTTTTCCTGTAGCCAAACAAACACCTCGTCATCAATTTAGTGACGCATATGATATTGTCCCTATCATATAATTTTTGATATAAAGACTTTAAAGAATTCTATCAAGTTGCCAAATACCTCGTCATCAATTTAGTGACGCATATGATATTGTCTCTATCATATAATTAATATAAAGACTTTAATGATTTGTGTCACGTTGCCAAACACCTCGTCATCAATTTAGTGACGCATATGATATTGTCCCTATCATATAATTAATATAAAGACTTTTTAAAGAATTATATCAAGTTGCCAAACACCTCGTCATCAACTACTATATTATGGTTGCGCCGACCTCTCATATTGTATTCTCTTATGTCTTCATAGGATTTTTGGAATTATACGAGTAAATTAAATAATATACATATGAAAATGATTATTATTATATGTATAAGGGAAAAAATGCTGAAATATTCCCATATTATCTTAGTATTATAGAGGAAAGACCGTTGCCGACCTCTGATATTGTTCAAAACTTATGTATTTATTTGATTTTGGCAATTATATGAGTAAATTAAATAATATACATATAAAATGATTAAATATTATATGTATAAATGTATAAGGGAAAAAATGATGAAATATTCCCATATTATCTTAGTATTATAGAGGAAAGACCGTTGCTGACCTCTGATATTGTTCAAAACTTATGTATTTATATGATTTTGGCAATTATATGAGTAAATTAAATAATATACATATGAAAATTATTATTATTATATGTATAGGGGAAAAAATGCTGAAATATTCCCACATTCTCTTAGTATTATAGAGAAAAGCCATTATAGTGAGAGGGTATATAGTGTAACGACCGAATTACGACAGAGGTTCAAAAACTACTATAGGTAGCAGTGGTTGCCGACCTCTCATATTGTCAAAACTTATGTATTCATATGATTTTGGCAATTATATGAGTAAATTAAATATATACATATGAAAAATTATTATTATTATATGTATAGGGAAAAATGCTGAAATATTCCCACATTCTCTTAGTATTATAGAGAAAAGCATATGTGAGAGGGTATATAGTGTAAACGACCGGAATTACACAGAGGTTCAAAACTACTATAGGTAGGCAGTGGTTGCCGACCTCTCATATTGTTCAAAACTTATGTATATTCATATATTTTGGCAATTATATGAGTAAATTAAATAATATACATATGAAAATTATTAATTATTATATGTATAAGGGAAAAAATGCTGAAAACATCCCACATTCTCTTAGTATAATAGAGAAAAGCCATTATAGTGAGAGGGTATAGTAGTGTAAACGACCGGAATTACGACAGAGGGTTCAAAAACTACTATAGGTAGGCAGTGGTTGCCGACCTCTCATATTGTTCAAAACTTATGTATTCATATGATTTTGGCAATAATATGAGTAAATTAAATAATATACATATGAAAATGATTAATTATTATATGTATAAGGGAAAAAATGCTGAAAATATCCCACATTCTCTTAGTATTATAGAGAAAAGCCATTATAGTGAGAGGGTATAGTAGTGTAAACGACCGGAATTACGACAGAGGTTCAAAACTACTATAGCTAGGCAGTGGTTGCCGACCTCTCATATTGTTCAAAACTTATGTATTCATATGATTTTGGCAATAATATGAGTAAATTAAATAATATACATATGAAAATGATTAATTATTATATGTATAAGGGAAAAAATGCTGAAAATATCCCACATTCTCTTAGTATTATAGAGAAAAGCCATTATAGTGAGAGGGTATAGTAGTGTAAACGACCGGAATTACGACAGAGGGTTCAAAAACTACTATAGGTAGGCAGTGGTTGCCGACCTCTCATATTGTTCAAAACTTATGTATTCATATGATTTTGGCAATAATATGAGTAATTAAATAATATACATATGAAAATGATTAATTATTATATGTATAAGGGAAAAAATGCTGAAAATATCCCACATTCTCTTAGTATTATAGAGAAAAGCCATTATAGTGAGAGGGTATAGTAGTGTAAACGACCGGAATTACGACAGAGGGTTCAAAAACTACTATAGGTAGCAGTGGTTGCCGACCTCTCATATTGTTCAAAACTTATGTATTCATATGATTTTGGCAATAATATGAGTAAATTAAATAATATACATATGAAAATGATTAATTATTATATGTATAAGGGAAAAATAATCATATTATATATGAATAATGGAAAAAAAATGAAATGTTCCTATAATCTCTTAATATATAAGAGAATAGCCCGTATGTTGGGTGGCAAACGGAATTGAAAATACCCGCTTTGAGGACAGCGGGTTCAAAAACTACTATAGGTAGGCAGTGGTTGCCGACCTCCCGCATTATTCGAAATATTTATTTCGGATTATGTTTATATTGGTTACATACAATAAAGTATATTATTATCCGTACAAATTTGTTTCTCAGTTCTATAGAACACGGGACTTGGCTCCGCGGATAATAGGAATATACGCTTTATAGATAATATCGTTGAAACAAAAGTCAAGTTTCTATTATATATAGAATAACAAATCGTTTCCATATATTATCGTTAATTTTTGGAGGCAGGCAAATATTAATTTATTACCTGCCGTATAGTTGGATTATTATATCGTTACGGTATAATACAAATATGGATTCTTATGAAAGAAATATAAAATTATATATTAAATGTGGAAATATTATCATATGCGCTTGGTTTTATGTTATATATTACCAGAGATATATATGAAAGAGATAAATTTTAAATTTATCTTCAAAATGCAAATGATTTAACTTAATATTATATTGGTTAAACAAAAATTGTACATGTGTGGATACAATAATTATGTATGTTGGAAATAAAATGATATTTTATAATGAAATATGTATGTATAAAAAGATAAAATTATAGAATATATATATTACAATAATTAGATGAAATTCTTGTTATATTGGTAAAACAAGTATAAATTAAAAATGAAATATGGATTACGAATGCTATATAAAAATGGCCGTAATCGAATGGATTTTTTACTTATATTTAAAATTTTACCCAAAGGCGAAATATGAATTTTATTCAATATAATAAAATCATGGAATTATATAAAGTGAAAAATCAATATATCTATATATCTATTATATTGCTTATTTCGAATCAAAATATATGAATGGAATATGAAGGAAAAAACATTATTCTGGTTGATCCTGCCAGTAGTTATATGCTTGTCTCAAAATTAAGCCATGCATGTCTAAGTACACACGAATTAAAAGTGAAACCGCAAAAGGCTCATTATATCATTATGGTTCCTTAGATCGTTAACAGTTACTTGGATAACTGTGGTAATTCTAGAGCTAATACATGCAATTAAAACATGAACCTTATGGGACATGTGCTTTTATTAGGCTAAAACCAAGCGATCGCAAGATCGTTATATTGGTTGAACTCTAGATAACATGCAGATCGTATGGTCTTGTACCGACGACAGATCTTTCAAATGTCTGCCCTATCAACTTTTGATGGTAGTATCTAGGACTACCATGGTTGCAACGGGTAACGGGAATCAGGGTTCGATTCCGGAGAGGGAGCCTGAGAAACGGCTACCACATCTAAGGAAGGCAGCAGGCGCGTAAATTACCCACTCCCAGCTCGGGGAGGTAGTGACGAAAAATAACAATACAGGACTCATATCCGAGGCCCTGTAATTGGAATGAGTACACTTTAAATCCTTTAACAAGGACCAATTGGAGGGCAAGTCTGGTGCCAGCAGCCGCGGTAATTCCAGCTCCAATAGCGTATATTAAAGTTGTTGCGGTTAAAACGTTCGTAGTTGAACTTGTGCTTCATACGGGTAGTACAACTTACAATTGTGGTTAGTACTATACCTTTATGTATGTAAGCGTATTACCGGTGGAGTTCTTATATGTGATTAAATACTTGTATTTTTTCATATGTTCCTCCTATTTAAAAACCTGCACTAGTGCTCTTAAACGAGTGTTATTGTGGCCCGGTACTATTACTTTGAACAAATTAGAGTGCTTAAAGCAGGCTTCAAATGCCTGAATATTCTGTGCATGGGATAATGAAATAAGACCTCTGTTCTGCTTTCATTGGTTTTCAGATCAAGAGGTAATGATTAATAGAAGCAGTTTGGGGGCATTAGTATTACGACGCGAGAGGTGAAATTCTTGGACCGTCGTAAGACTAACTTAAGCGAAAGCATTTGCCAAAGATGTTTTCATTAATCAAGAACGAAAGTTAGAGGTTCGAAGGCGATCAGATACCGCCCTAGTTCTAACCATAAACGATGCCAGCTAGCAATTGGGTGTAGCTACTTTTATGGCTCTCTCAGTCGCTTCCCGGGAAACCAAAGCTTTTGGGCTCCGGGGGAAGTATGGTTGCAAAGCTGAAACTTAAAGGAATTGACGGAAGGGCACCACCAGGAGTGGAGCCTGCGGCTTAATTTGACTCAACACGGGAAAACTTACCAGGTCCGAACATAAGTGTGTAAGACAGATTGATAGCTCTTTCTCGAATCTATGGTGGTGGGTGCATGGCCGTTCTTAGTTCGTGGAGTGATTTGTCTGGTTAATTCCGATAACGAACGAGACTCAAATATATTAAATAGATATCTTCAGGATTATGGTGCTGAAGCTTATGTAGCCTTCATTCATGGTGGCAGTAAAATGTTTATTGTGTTTGAATGTGTTTATGTAAGTGGAGCCGTACCTGTTGGTTTGTCCCATTATAAGGACACTAGCTTCTTAAATGGACAAATTGCGTCTAGCAATAATGAGATTGAGCAATAACAGGTCTGTGATGCCCTTAGATGTCCTGGGCTGCACGCGCGCTACAATGAAAGTATCAACGTGTATTTCCTAGACCGAGAGGTCCGGGTAAACCGCTGAACCACTTTCATGCTTGGATTGTGAACTGAAACTGTTCACATGAACTTGGAATTCCCAGTAAGTGTGAGTCATTAACTCGCATTGATTACGTCCCTGCCCTTTGTACACACCGCCCGTCGCTACTACCGATTGAATTTATTTAGTGAGGTCTCCGGACGTGATCACTGTGACGCCTTGCGTGTTACGGTTGTTTCGCAAAAGTTGACCGAACTTGATTATTTAGAGGAAGTAAAAGTCGTAACAAGGTTTCCGTAGGTGAACCTGCGGAAGGATCATTATTGTATAATATCCTTTATCGTTAATAAACATTTGTTATAATACAAATAAATACAATTTACCAAAATAAAAATATTACAAAATGATTCCACGGAATCAAAAGTTAAAGTCAAAATAAAATGAAGATGGCTTTTATTTTATATGTGGGGCTTGGCAACCTCATAAAAAGACTTTAACATTATTAATGTTGTTGTGCGTATTTGGCAGTACCTACTACAACAATGGCGTTTCCTATAAAAACAAATTCTCGAAAATGGAAATCGAAGAAACTGAACAAAATTTGAAAGTAGAAGTCGAATTAAAATTAAAATAATTTTGAATGTGGTATTTCAAAATAAGTGTGTGTGTATATGGACCATAATATACACGCGTTGCGAATATGTATTGTTCATCTATGTTATGAATATACGTTGGCTAATGCAACAAACCTAAAATATACAATGTTTGTACCTGTCATCCATCAGGTTAATGTTTTATATAAATTTTGCAGTATGTGTCACCCAAAATAGCAAACCATAACCATTTTTATGATACATAATGCTTATATGAAACTAAGACATATCGCAACATTTATTTTTAGGTATAAAAATAATTTGATATATGCCAGTAAAATGGTGTATTTTTAATTTCTTTCAATAAAAACAATATTGATAATTATAAAAATGAATTTAAACTCTAAGCGGTGGATCACTCGGCTCATGGGTCGATGAAGAACGCAGCAAACTGTGCGTCATCGTGTGAACTGCAGGACACATGAACATCGACATTTTGAACGCATATCGCAGTCCATGCTGTTATGTACTTTAATTAAATTTTATAGTGCTGCTTGGACTACATATGGTTGAGGGTTGTAAGACTATGCTAATTAAGTTGTTTATAAATTTTTATAAGCATATGGTATATTATTGGATTAAATAATGATTTTATTCATAATATTAAAAAAGAAATGAAAAACATTATCTCACATTTGAATGTGAAAAACGAAGAGAAATATTTTCTTTTTCAATCAAATAATACTGAGAAATGTCTAGCATAAAAAATTGAAATATTTCATCTAGAATTGTCTCTTATTAATGATTCGGAAAAAGAAAAATCTTGGTTTTGTTTTATTCTTCGTTGGTTCGTTAAATGGATAAAAAATAACTTTGCTTACAAGAACTATTGGAACTATTTATAACGAATTTAATTGATTGTTTTATCATTATAAATAAAATATTATATATACAACCTCAACTCATATGGGACTACCCCCAATTTAAGCATATTAATTAGGGGAGGAAAAGAAACTAACAAGGATTTTCTTAGTAGCGGCGAGCGAAAAGAAAACAGTTCAGCACTAAGTCACTTTGTCTATATGGCAAATGTGAGATGCAGTGTATGGAGCGTCAATATTCTAGTATGAGAAATTAATGATTTAAGTCCTTCTTAAATGAGGCCATTTACCATAGAGGGTGCCAGGCCCGTATAACGTTAATGATTACTAGATGATTTTCAAAGAGTCGTGTTGCTTGATAGTGCAGCACTAAGTGGGTGGTAAACTCCATCTAAAACTAAATAAACCATGAGACCGATAGTAAACAAGTACCGTGAGGGAAAGTTGAAAAGAACTCTGAATAGAGAGTTAAACAGTACGTGAAACTGCTTAGAGGTAAGCCCGATGAACCGAATATCCGTTATGGAAAATTCATCATTAAAATTTGTAATATTAAATAATTTATAAGAATAATGTGCATTTTTTCCATATAA
>NW_022881432.1:0-70200 GCF_004382145.1 Drosophila mauritiana
TTGCGCGACTTGAGGCGTTGCTCTGTCGATTGTTTCGCCAATTTTGCTGCGCAGGACTCGTATACTGAGTAGCAGTAGTCATATTTGGCCTGGAGAATAGGCACTGTGTCGAGGGATCCTTCTTGAACCATTAGGTCAGAGCATGTTTCGTACTCTCTTTCCACTTTGTCCCATAAGGCTCGCACCTGTTGCAGACGGACTTGTAACGTGTGTAGGGACGGAGAGGCTTGATCAGGAGTGTTGATCTTCGCTTCGAAAAGGCTTACGCGATCGCTGACGGCGATGAATTTATGCAACGCTGCGTTTGCGGGCGTTGGCTGCGCAGAGGATGCCATTTTCTTTGTGGTAGAGCGTGTGACGCGGAGGAAATCAGTCCCGACAGCGGAGGGACTCTCGGATTTTCTCGATAGAGAAGACTCACTAGACGCTCGCGTCACTGGTCGGGAAATGAACAACCTAGGAGTTGTCTTCGAACTGGTCGATGGCAAAACCTTTGCTTTCGGAGTGGGAGTCTCGGTTTTGACCCTGGGACTAACGGACTTGGGTGCTGGCTTACCGCGAGTGGATAGCGGAGATTGCGGGTTGAACTTTTGTTCTTTTCCAGGTGCGGGTGTCTTTTTCTTGTCTCCCTCTAGGGGCATGCTCAGCTATGCCCTAGGAGAAGGAAGTCAAGAAGGCCTGCACGCCGCAAAAAATGTGGAATTGAAAAAGAACCAGACACAGAGGGCACCCAAATCTGGATGGACAAAGGATCCCGTCGGAATTCGGGAGAAAGTTGCAATTGGGATCTGGAGATTGGAGCACGAAAGAAAAAAAAAAAAAAAATCCCAATTTTTGTGAATAAGGCCCCAATAGATCTTCAATCAACTGGAAAAAAAGCTTAAATGAAGCACAATATAGCTAAAATTCAGTGTGAAAAAATAGCTAGGAGGATTCACAAAAAAAAAAACAACAACTAGAGTGAAGTCCACAAGAAGATATAGCTATATTGGAGTTAGCTATATTGGAGTTAGCTATAAACTTGAATTTATAAAAAAATAGCTACCGGATTTAGGACCACAACGAAAAAAATCGCGACAATTTTATTATTTTAATTTAGGAACCAGAAATAAGAGACAGAAATAGCTTGTAAAAAATTATTATTTGGCTTAAATAATTATTAAATAATCGGGTCAGTTTTTTTCTCTTAAATTTTGTCGTCGGACTTATTTTTTTTATTTTATGTTTCGATTCTAGGGTATTCTCTCGTCGCTATGCGCCGGTTTTTTGTCAGGGCAATAAAGAACAAAGAGGAGAGGAGAATGTGCGCCTGAAAAACGAGACGCCGATTATCAAACCTTTTTTGAAGCAACTCTAAAGCCGCTTCGTAATTGCTGTTTGAAATCTCCAATGATCGGATAGTTTGAAGATTCAGATGTTGAAGATTCTCAATTTTGGAGAGGTCCGGATGGCTGTCGATTATGCTCGTGAACATGGAGTAAAAATCCGCCCAGTTTGCGTAGCCTCCGCCAAACGGCGGCTGCACAGGCGGCAACGGCATTGGCCTCGGCCGCGGCTGCGTTTGAGGACCACTACACTGGTGGGGCACAAGTAAATGGGGTTTCCTCTGAATTTGATGATCAGGAGCACTCATTGGTAACCTTTATTATTCATTGTAAATTTAAGAATGGGTTTCCTCCTCCTCTGAATCGCTTTATCATTCCGAGGCTGGTTGAAGAAAATTTTCGCATCCTGTATCCATTCTGTATTGGGCACTATTACTTTTTCTCTGTCGTTTGACAAGAGAGTTTGGAGCACTATTACTTCTTTTTGAACATTTAATGGATTCTGGACTCTACATGTATTTAATTTTTGTGCGAGTTCTCTTGCTAACCTTGTATTTGGTTCGCAGGCTCTCGGAGTAGTGCTTGGATTTGACTTAATTGTATTATGCATAGGATTGTTCGCGAAATGTTGATAGTTGCCCTTATTCTTAAAGGTTTAGGATTAGAATTATTTTGGTGTCTTATTCTGTCATTGAAAGTTATTTCGTATACGCCTTCTTGTTGCGCTATTTGTTTAAGTTTAGATACCGTCGTAATGTCAAATCTAGCTAGAGTCATAAATAACCTATTTTTCTCATGATTACATCTTTGATTGTATTATTTAATGCATTTGTGTATAATACGGTATTATTGATATCATTTTCTAACATAAGTTTATCCGATATCGTGAATGATTTCATTCGGTTTTATATTCGCTGATGAGCGCATTCATTAGGGTTGGCCAAGTTATTGCTCCGGATAACTGGGATTCTCGTTGAGCATCTCCTGCAAGTTTCATCTCAATTGCGCTGAAGAATACATGCCTTTGCCTGGTGTCGGTTGATGGATAGAGCTGAAGTATGAACTCGATCCTTCGGATAAAGGCACTGAGTTCTTGGGTATTACCACTGAAAGTTGATATTTGCCTAATTTGGCTTAGGGCTTGATTCAGATGGGATTCCGATAAGTTTGACTTGCTCGGTTGCCATTTACGCTGTGCGTAAATGACAGCTAAGCTTAATCGAAGGGCTCTCGATCTATTGATTACATTTCGTACTTAGACATTAATGTGTGTGGTCGATGGCAAAACCTTTGCTTTCGGAGTGGGAGTCTCGGTTTTGACCCTGGGACTAACGGACTTGGGTGCTGGCTTACCGCGAGTGGATAGCGGAGATTGCGGGTTGAACTTTTGTTCTTTTCCAGGTGCGGGTGTCTTTTTCTTGTCTCCCTCTAGGGGCATGCTCAGCTATGCCCTAGGAGAAGGAAGTCAAGAAGGCCTGCACGCCGCAAAAAATGTGGAATTGAAAAAGAACCAGACACAGAGGGCACCCAAATCTGGATGGACAAAGGATCCCGTCGGAATTCGGGAGAAAGTTGCAATTGGGATCTGGAGATTGGAGCACGAAAGAAAAAAAAAAAAAAAAAATCCCAATTTTTGTGAAATAAGACCCCAATAGATCTTCAATCAACTGGAAAAAAAGCTTAAATGAAGCACAATATAGCTAAAATTCAGTGTGAAAAAATAGCTAGGAGGATTCACAAAAAAAAAAACAACAAATAGAGTGAAGTCCACAAGAAGATATAGCTATATTGGAGTCTAGAAAAACAATAGTTCAAATTTATAAATAAAAACTATGAATTGCAATTTCTGGAAAAATAGCTAAAAAAAATAGCTACCAGTTGGAGTCTGGATAATAGCCAAGGATTTATAAAAAATCGCTACCGACTGGAAATCCCGAAAAAATAGCTAATACATAGAAAATAGCTATAAACTTGAATTTATAAAAAAATAGCTACCGGATTTAGGACCACAACGAAAAAAATCGCGACAATTTTATTATTTTAATTTAGGAACCAGAAATAAGAGACAGAAATAGCTTGTAAAAAATTATTATTTGGCTTAAATAATTATTAAATAATCGGGTCAGTTTTTTTCTCTTAAATTTTGTCGTCGGACTTATTTTTTTTATTTTATGTTTCGATTCTAGGGTATTCTCTCGTCGCTATGCGCCGGTTTTTTGTCAGGGCAATAAAGAACAAAGAGGAGAGGAGAATGTGCGCCTGAAAAACGAGACGCCGATTATCAAACCTTTTTTGAAGCAACTCTAAAGCCGCTTCGTAATTGCTGTTTGAAATCTCCAATGATCGGATAGTTTGAAGATTCAGATGTTGAAGATTCTCAATTTTGGAGAGGTCCGGATGGCTGTCGATTATGCTCGTGAACATGGAGTAAAAATCCGCCCAGTTTGCGTAGCCTCCGCCAAACGGCGGCTGCACAGGCGGCAACGGCATTGGCCTCGGCCGCGGCTGCGTTTGAGGACCACTACACTGGTGGGGCACAAGTAAATGGGGTTTCCTCTGAATTTGATGATCAGGAGCACTCATTGGTAACCTTTATTATTCATTGTAAATTTAAGAATGGGTTTCCTCCTCCTCTGAATCGCTTTATCATTCCGAGGCTGGTTGAAGAAAATTTTCGCATCCTGTATCCATTCTGTATTGGGCACTATTACTTTTTCTCTGTCGTTTGACAAGAGAGTTTGGAGCACTATTACTTCTTTTTGAACATTTAATGGATTCTGGACTCTACATGTATTTAATTTTTGTGCGAGTTCTCTTGCTAACCTTGTATTTGGTTCGCAGGCTCTCGGAGTAGTGCTTGGATTTGACTTAATTGTATTATGCATAGGATTGTTCGCGAAATGTTGATAGTTGCCCTTATTCTTAAAGGTTTAGGATTAGAATTATTTTGGTGTCTTATTCTGTCATTGAAAGTTATTTCGTATACGCCTTCTTGTTGCGCTATTTGTTTAAGTTTAGATACCGTCGTAATGTCAAATCTAGCTAGAGTCATAAATAACCTATTTTTCTCATGATTACATCTTTGATTGTATTATTTAATGCATTTGTGTATAATACGGTATTATTGATATCATTTTCTAACATAAGTTTATCCGATATCGTGAATGATTTCATTCGGTTTTATATTCGCTGATGAGCGCATTCATTAGGGTTGGCCAAGTTATTGCTCCGGATAACTGGGATTCTCGTTGAGCATCTCCTGCAAGTTTCATCTCAATTGCGCTGAAGAATACATGCCTTTGCCTGGTGTCGGTTGATGGATAGAGCTGAAGTATGAACTCGATCCTTCGGATAAAGGCACTGAGTTCTTGGGTATTACCACTGAAAGTTGATATTTGCCTAATTTGGCTTAGGGCTTGATTCAGATGGGATTCCGATAAGTTTGACTTGCTCGGTTGCCATTTACGCTGTGCGTAAATGACAGCTAAGCTTAATCGAAGGGCTCTCGATCTATTGATTACATTTCGTACTTAGACATTAATGTGTGTGGTCGATGGCAAAACCTTTGCTTTCGGAGTGGGAGTCTCGGTTTTGACCCTGGGACTAACGGACTTGGGTGCTGGCTTACCGCGAGTGGATAGCGGAGATTGCGGGTTGAACTTTTGTTCTTTTCCAGGTGCGGGTGTCTTTTTCTTGTCTCCCTCTAGGGGCATGCTCAGCTATGCCCTAGGAGAAGGAAGTCAAGAAGGCCTGCACGCCGCAAAAAATGTGGAATTGAAAAAGAACCAGACACAGAGGGCACCCAAATCTGGATGGACAAAGGATCCCGTCGGAATTCGGGAGAAAGTTGCAATTGGGATCTGGAGATTGGAGCACGAAAGAAAAAAAAAAAAAAATCCCAATTTTTGTGAAATAAGGCCCCAATAGATCTTCAATCAACTGGAAAAAAAGCTTAAATGAAGCACAATATAGCTAAAATTCAGTGTGAAAAAATAGCTAGGAGGATTCACAAAAAAAAAAAACAACAACTAGAGTGAAGTCCACAAGAAGATATAGCTATATTGGAGTCTAGAAAAA
Source organism: Drosophila mauritiana (assembly GCF_004382145.1). Classification (NCBI taxonomy): domain Eukaryota; kingdom Metazoa; phylum Arthropoda; class Insecta; order Diptera; family Drosophilidae; genus Drosophila; species Drosophila mauritiana. Next base: position 5,403 of record NW_022881432.1, read on the forward strand.
CAATAGTTCAAATTTATAAATAAAAACTATGAATTGCAATTTCTGGAAAAATAGCTACCAGTTGGAGTCTGGATAATAGCCAAGGATTTATAAAAAATCGCTTCCGACTGGAAATCCCGAAAAAAATAGCTAATACATAGAAAATAGCTATAAACTTGAATTTATAAAAAAATAGCTACCGGATTTAGGACCACAACGAAAAAAATCGCGACAATTTTATTATTTTAATTTAGGAACCAGAAATAAGAGACAGAAATAGCTTGTAAAAAATTATTATTTGGCTTAAATAATTATTAAATAATCGGGTCAGTTTTTTTCTCTTAAATTTTGTCGTCGGACTTATTTTTTTTATTTTATGTTTCGATTCTAGGGTATTCTCTCGTCGCTATGCGCCGGTTTTTTGTCAGGGCAATAAAGAACAAAGAGGAGAGGAGAATGTGCGCCTGAAAAACGAGACGCCGATTATCAAACCTTTTTTGAAGCAACTCTAAAGCCGCTTCGTAATTGCTGTTTGAAATCTCCAATGATCGGATAGTTTCCAGCGCTGAATCTCTCAAACATGACCGCAGATGTTGAAGTTTATCAATTTTGGAGAGGTCCGGATGGCTGTCGATTATGCTCGTGAACATGGAGTAAAAATCCGCCCAGTTTGCGTAGCCTCCGCCAAACGGCGGCTGCACAGGCGGCAACGGCATTGGCCTCGGCCGCGGCTGCGTTTGAGGACCACTACACTGGTGGGGCACAAGTAAAAGGGGTTTCCTCTGAATTTGATGATCAGGAGCACTCATTGGTAACCTTTATTATTCATTGTAAATTTAAGAATGGGTTTCCTCCTCCTCTGAATCGCTTTATCATTCCGAGGCTGGTTGAAGAAAATTTTCGCATCCTGTATCCATTCTGTATTGGGCACTATTACTTTTTCTCTGTCGTTTGACAAGAGAGTTTGGAGCACTATTACTTCTTTTTGAACATTTAATGGATTCTGGACTCTACATGTATTTAATTTTTGTGCGAGTTCTCTTGCTAACCTTGTATTTGGTTCGCAGGCTCTCGGAGTAGTGCTTGGATTTGACTTAATTGTATTATGCATAGGATTGTTCGCGAAATGTTGATAGTTGCCCTTATTCTTAAAGGTTTAGGATTAGGATTCCTCCTCTGAATCGCTTTATCATTCCGAGGCTGGTTGAAGAAAATTTTCGCATCCTGTATCCATTCTGTATTGGGCACTATTACTTTTTCTCTGTCGTTTGACAAGAGAGTTTGGAGCACTATTACTTCTTTTTGAACATTTAATGGATTCTGGACTCTACATGTATTTAATTTTTGTGCGAGTTCTCTTGCTAACCTTGTATTTGGTTCGCAGGCTCTCGGAGTAGTGCTTGGATTTGACTTAATTGTATTATGCATAGGATTGTTCGCGAAATGTTGATAGTTGCCCTTATTCTTAAAGGTTTAGGATTAGAATTATTTTGGTGTCTTATTCTGTCATTGAAAGTTATTTCGTATACGCCTTCTTGTTGCGCTATTTGTTTAAGTTTAGATACCGTCGTAATGTCAAATCTAGCTAGAGTCATAAATAACCTATTTTTCTCATGATTACATCTTTGATTGTATTATTTAATGCATTTGTGTATAATACGGTATTATTGATATCATTTTCTAGCATAAGTTTATCCGATATCGTGAATGATTTCATTCGGTTTTATATTCGCTGATGAGCGCATTCATTAGGGTTGGCCAAGTTATTGCTCCGGATAACTGGGATTCTCGTTGAGCATCTCCTGCAAGTTTCATCTCAATTGCGCTGAAGAATACATGCCTTTGCCTGGTGTCGGTTGATGGATAGAGCTGAAGTATGAACTCGATCCTTCGGATAAAGGCACTGAGTTCTTGGGTATTACCACTGAAAGTTGATATTTGCCTAATTTGGCTTAAGGCTTGATTCAGATGGGATTCCGATAAGTTTGACTTGCTCGGTTGCCATTTACGCTGTGCGTAAATGACAGCTAAGCTTAATCGAAGGGCTCTCGATCTATTGATTACATTTCGTACTTAGACATTAATGTGTGTGTGTGATTGTTTACAATAGTGTGTGTGGTTGGGGAGTTGTGGGTGTAGATATGTTACTATATATATTATATATATATATACTTACGTAGTTGTTAATTTGTTAGTCGAATAAAGACAAAGTCGGATAAAGACAGAGAAACACGAACAATTTCAATGTCAGCTTAAGACTATTTGCGCGACTTGAGGCGTTGCTCTGTCGATTGTTTCGCCAATTTTTGCTGCACAGGACTCGTATACTGAGTAGCAGTAGTCATATTTGGCCTGGAGAATAGGCACTGTGTCGAGGGATCCTTCTTGGGCCATTAGGTCAGAGCATGTTTCGTACTCTCTTTCCACTTTGTCCCATAAGGCTCGCACCTGTTGCAGACGGACTTGTAACGTGTGTAGGGACGGAGAGGCTTGATCAGGAGTGTTGATCTTCGCTTCGAAAAGGCTTACGCGATCGCTGACGGCGATGAATTTATGCAACGCTGCGTTTGCGGGCGTTGGCTGCTCAGAGGATGCCATTTTCTTTGTGGTAGAGCGTGTGACGCGGAGGAAATCAGTCCCGACAGCGGAGGGACTCTCGGATTTTCTCGATAGAGAAGACTCACTAGACGCTCGCGTCACTGGTCGGGAAATGAACAACCTAGGAGTTGTCTTCGAACTGGTCGATGGCAAAACCTTTGCTTTCGGAGTGGGAGTCTCGGTTTTGACCCTGGGACTAACGGACTTGGGTGCTGGCTTACCGCGAGTGGATAGCGGAGATTGCGGGTTGAACTTTTGTTCTTTTCCAGGTGCGGGTGTCTTTTTCTTGTCTCCCTCTAGGGGCATGCTCAGCTATGCCCTAGGAGAAGGAAGTCAAGAAGGCCTGCACGCCGCAAAAAATGTGGAATTGAAAAAGAACCAGACACAGAGGGCACCCAAATCTGGATGGACAAAGGATCCCGTCGGAATTCGGGAGAAAGTTGCAATTGGGATCTGGAGATTGGAGCACGAAAGAAAAAAAAAAAAAAAAATCCCAATTTTTGTGAAATAAGGCCCCAATAGATCTTCAATCAACTGGAAAAAAAGCTTAAATGAAGCACAATATAGCTAAAATTCAGTGTGAAAAAATTGCTAGGAGGATTCACAAAAAAAAAAACAACAACTAGAGTGAAGTCCACAAGAAGATATAGCTATATTGGAGTCTAGAAAAACAATAGTTCAAATTTATAAATAAAAACTATGAATTGCAATTTCTGGAAAAATAGCTAAAAAAAAATAGCTACCAGTTGGAGTCTGGATAATAGCCAAGGATTTATAAAAAATCGCTACCGACTGGAAATCCCGAAAAAAATAGCTAATACATAGAAAATAGCTATAAACTTGAATTTATAAAAAAATAGCTACCGGATTTAGGACCACAAAGAAAAAAATCGCGACAATTTTATTATTTTAATTTAGGAACCAGAAATAAGAGACAGAAATAGCTTGTATAAAATTATTATTTGGCTTAAATAATTATTAAATAATCGGGTCAGTTTTTTTCTCTTAAATTTTGTCGTCGGACTTATTTTTTTTATTTTATGTTTCGATTCTAGGGTATTCTCTCGTCGCTATGCGCCGGTTTTTTGTCAGGGCAATAAAGAACAAAGAGGAGAGGAGAATGTGCGCCTGAAAAACGAGACGCCGATTATCAAACCTTTTTTGAAGCAACTCTAAAGCCGCTTCGTAATTGCTGTTTGAAATCTCCAATGATCGGATAGTTTCCAGCGCTGAATCCCTCAAACATGACCGCAGATGTTGAAGTTTCTCAATTTTGGAGAGGTCCGGATGGCTGTCGATTATGCTCGTGAACATGGAGTAAAAATCCGCCCAGTTTGCGTAGCCTCCGCCAAACGGCGGCTGCACAGGCGGCAACGGCATTGGCCTCGGCCGCGGCTGCGTTTGAGGACCACTACACTGGTGGGGCACAAGTAAAAGGGGTTTCCTCTGAATTTGATGATCAGGAGCACTCATTGGTAACCTTTATTATTCATTGTAAATTTAAGAATGGGTTTCCTCCTCCTCTGAATCGCTTTATCATTCCGAGGCTGGTTGAAGAAAATTTTCGCATCCTGTATCCATTCTGTATTGGGCACTATTACTTTTTCTCTGTCGTTTGACAAGAGAGTTTGGAGCACTATTACTTCTTTTTGAACATTTAATGGATTCTGGACTCTACATGTATTTAATTTTTGTGCGAGTTCTCTTGCTAACCTTGTATTTGGTTCGCAGGCTCTCGGAGTAGTGCTTGGATTTGACTTAATTGTATTATGCATAGGATTGTTCGCGAAATGTTGATAGTTGCCCTTATTCTTAAAGGTTTAGGATTAGAATTATTTTGGTGTCTTATTCTGTCATTGAAAGTTATTTCGTATACGCCTTCTTGTTGCGCTATTTGTTTAAGTTTAGATACCGTCGTAATGTCAAATCTAGCTAGAGTCATAAATAACCTATTTTTCTCATGATTACATCTTTGATTGTATTATTTAATGCATTTGTGTATAATACGGTATTATTGATATCATTTTCTAGCATAAGTTTATCCGATATCGTGAATGATTTCATTCGGTTTTATATTCGCTGATGAGCGCATTCATTAGGGTTGGCCAAGTTATTGCTCCGGATAACTGGGATTCTCGTTGAGCATCTCCTGCAAGTTTCATCTCAATTGCGCTGAAGAATACATGCCTTTGCCTGGTGTCGGTTGATGGATAGAGCTGAAGTATGAACTCGATCCTTCGGATAAAGGCACTGAGTTCTTGGGTATTATCACTGAAAGTTGATATTTACCTAATTTGGCTTAAGGCTTGATTCAGATGGGATTCCGATAAGTTTGACTTGCTCGGTTGCCATTTACGCTGTGCGTAAATGTCAGCTAAGCTTAATCGAAGGGCTCTCGATCTATTGATTACATTTCGTACTTAGACATTAATGTGTGTGTGTGATTGTTTACAATAGTGTGTGTGGTTGGGGAGTTGTGGGTGTAGATATGTTACTATATATATTATATATATATATACTTACGTAGTTGTTAATTTGTTAGTCGAATAAAGACAAAGTCGGATAAAGACAGAGAAACACGAACAATTTCAATGTCAGCTTAAGACTATTTTCGCGACTTGAGGCGTTGCTCTGTCGATTGTTTCGCCAATTTTTGCTGCACAGGACTCGTATACTGAGTAGCAGTAGTCATATTTGGCCTGGAGAATAGGCACTGTGTCGAGGGATCCTTCTTGGGCCATTAGGTCAGAGCATGTTTCGTACTCTCTTTCCACTTTGTCCCATAAGGCTCGCACCTGTTGCAGACGGACTTGTAACGTGTGTAGGGACGGAGAGGCTTGATCAGGAGTGTTGATCTTCGCTTCGAAAAGGCTTACGCGATCGCTGACGGCGATGAATTTATGCAACGCTGCGTTTGCGGGCGTTGGCTGCTCAGAGGATGCCATTTTCTTTGTGGTAGAGCGTGTGACGCGGAGGAAATCAGTCCCGACAGCGGAGGGACTCTCGGATTTTCTCGATAGAGAAGACTCACTAGACGCTCGCGTCACTGGTCGGGAAATGAACAACCTAGGAGTTGTCTTCGAACTGGTCGATGGCAAAACCTTTGCTTTCGGAGTGGGAGTCTCGGTTTTGACCCTGGGACTAACGGACTTGGGTGCTGGCTTACCGCGAGTGGATAGCGGAGATTGCGGGTTGAACTTTTGTTCTTTTCCAGGTGCGGGTGTCTTTTTCTTGTCTCCCTCTAGGGGCATGCTCAGCTATGCCCTAGGAGAAGGAAGTCAAGAAGGCCTGCACGCCGCATAAAATGTGGAATTGAAAAAGAACCAGACACAGAGGGCACCCAAATCTGGATGGACAAAGGATCCCGTCGGAATTCGGGAGAAAGTTGCAATTGGGATCTGGAGATTGGAGCACAAAAGAAAAAAAAAAAAAAAAAATCCCAATTTTTGTGAAATAAGGCCCCAATAGATCTTCAATCAACTGGAAAAAAAGCTTAAATGAAGCACAATATAGCTAAAATTCAGTGTGAAAAAATAGCTAGGAGGATTCACAAAAAAAAAAACAACAACTAGAGTGAAGTCCACAAGAAGATATAGCTATATTGGAGTCTAGAAAAACAATAGTTCAAATTTATAAATAAAAACTATGAATTGCAATTTCTGGAAAAATAGCTTAAAAAAAATAGCTACCAGTTGGAGTCTGGATAATAGCCAAGGATTTATAAAAAATCGCTACCGACTGGAAATCCCGAAAAAAATAGCTAATACATAGAAAAAGCTATAAACTTAATTTATAAAAAAATAGCTACCGGATTTAGGACCACAACGAAAAAAATCGCGACAATTTTATTATTTTAATTTAGGAACCAGAAATAAGAGCAGAAATAGCTTGTAAAAAATTATTATTTGGCTTAAATAATTATTAAATAATCGGGTCAGTTTTTTTCTCTTAAGTTTTGTCGTCGGACTTATTTTTTTTATTTTATGTTTCGATTCTAGGGTATTCTCTCGTCGCTATGCGCCGGTTTTTTGTCAGGGCAATAAAGAACAAAGAGGAGAGGAGAATGTGCGCCTGAAAAACGAGACGCCGATTATCAAACCTTTTTTGAAGCAACTCTAAAGCCGCTTCGTAATTGCTGTTTGAAATCTCCAATGATCGGATAGTTTCCAGCGCTGAATCCCTCAAACATGACCGCAGATGTTGAAGTTTCTCAATTTTGGAGAGGTCCGGATGGCTGTCGATTATGCTCGTGAACATGGAGTAAAAATCCGCCCAGTTTGCGTAGCCTCCGCCAAACGGCGGCTGCACAGGCGGCAACGGCATTGGCCTCGGCCGCGGCTGCGTTTGAGGACCACTACACTGGTGGGGCACAAGTAAAAGGGGTTTCCTCTGAATTTGATGATCAGGAGCACTCATTGGTAACCTTTATTATTCATTGTAAATTTAAGAATGGGTTTCCTCCTCCTCTGAATCGCTTTATCATTCCGAGGCTGGTTGAAGAAAATTTTCGCATCCTGTATCCATTCTGTATTGGGCACTATTACTTTTTCTCTGTCGTTTGACAAGAGAGTTTGGAGCACTATTACTTCTTTTTGAACATTTAATGGATTCTGGACTCTACATGTATTTAATTTTTGTGCGAGTTCTCTTGCTAACCTTGTATTTGGTTCGCAGGCTCTCGGAGTAGTGCTTGGATTTGACTTAATTGTATTATGCATAGGATTGTTCGCGAAATGTTGATAGTTGCCCTTATTCTTAAAGGTTTAGGATTAGAATTATTTTGGTGTCTTATTCTGTCATTGAAAGTTATTTCGTATACGCCTTCTTGTTGCGCTATTTGTTTAAGTTTAGATACCGTCGTAATGTCAAATCTAGCTAGAGTCATAAATAACCTATTTTTCTCATGATTACATCTTTGATTGTATTATTTAATGCATTTGTGTATAATACGGTATTATTGATATCATTTTCTAGCATAAGTTTATCCGATATCGTGAATGATTTCATTCGGTTTTATATTCGCTGATGAGCGCATTCATTAGGGTTGGCCAAGTTATTGCTCCGGATAACTGGGATTCTCGTTGAGCATCTCCTGCAAGTTTCATCTCAATTGCGCTGAAGAATACATGCCTTTGCCTGGTGTCGGTTGATGGATAGAGCTGAAGTATGAACTCGATCCTTCGGATAAAGGCACTGAGTTCTTGGGTATTACCACTGAAAGTTGATATTTGCCTAATTTGGCTTAAGGCTTGATTCAGATGGGATTCCGATAAGTTTGACTTGCTCGGTTGCCATTTACGCTGTGCGTAAATGACAGCTAAGCTTAATCGAAGGGCTCTCGATCTATTGATTACATTTCGTACTTAGACATTAATGTGTGTGTGTGATTGTTTACAATAGTGTGTGTGGTTGGGGAGTTTGGGTGTAGATATGTTACTATATATATTATATATATATATACTTACGTAGTTGTTAATTTGTTAGTCGAATAAAGACAAAGTCGGATAAAGACAGAGAAACACGAACAATTTCAATGTCAGCTTAAGACTATTTGCGCGACTTGAGGCGTTGCTCTGTCGATTGTTTCGCCAATTTTTGCTGCACAGGACTCGTATACTGAGTAGCAGTAGTCATATTTGGCCTGGAGAATAGGCACTGTGTCGAGGGATCCTTCTTGGGCCATTAGGTCAGAGCATGTTTCGTACTCTCTTTCCACTTTGTCCCATAAGGCTCGCACCTGTTGCAGACGGACTTGTAACGTGTGTAGGGACGAGAGGCTTGATCAGGAGTGTTGATCTTCGCTTCGAAAAGGCTTACGCGATCGCTGACGGCGATGAATTTATGCAACGCTGCGTTTGCGGGCGTTGGCTGCTCAGAGGATGCCATTTTCTTTGTGGTAGAGCGTGTGACGCGGAGGAAATCAGTCCCGACAGCGGAGGGACTCTCGGATTTTCTCGATAGAGAAGACTCACTAGACGCTCGCGTCACTGGTCGGGAAATGAACAACCTAGGAGTTGTCTTCGAACTGGTCGATGGCAAAACCTTTGCTTTCGGAGTGGGAGTCTCGGTTTTGACCCTGGGACTAACGGACTTGGGTGCTGGCTTACCGCGAGTGGATAGCGGAGATTGCGGGTTGAACTTTTGTTCTTTTCCAGGTGCGGGTGTCTTTTTCTTGTCTCCCTCTAGGGGCATGCTCAGCTATGCCCTAGGAGAAGGAAGTCAAGAAGGCCTGCACGCCGCAAAAAATGTGGAATTGAAAAAGAACCAGACACAGAGGGCACCCAAATCTGGATGGACAAAGGATCCCGTGGAATTCGGGAGAAAGTTGCAATTGGGATCTGGAGATTGGAGCACGAAAGAAAAAAAAAAAAAAAAATCCCAATTTTTGTGAAATAAGGCCCCAATAGATCTTCAATCAACTGGAAAAAAAGCTTAAATGAAGCACAATATAGCTAAAATTCAGTGTGAAAAAATAGCTAGGAGGATTCACAAAAAAAAAAACAACAACTAGAGTGAAGTCCACAAGAAGATATAGCTATATTGGAGTCTAGAAAAACAATAGTTCAAATTTATAAATAAAAACTATGAATTGCAATTTCTGGAAAAATAGCTAAAAAAAAATAGCTACCAGTTGGAGTCTGGATAATAGCCAAGGATTTATAAAAAATCGCTACCGACTGGAAATCCCGAAAAAAATAGCTAATACATAGAAAAAGCTATAAACTTGAATTTATAAAAAAATAGCTACCGGATTTAGGACCACAACGAAAAAAATCGCGACAATTTTATTATTTTAATTTAGGAACCAGAAATAAGAGACAGAAATAGCTTGTAAAAAATTATTATTTGGCTTAAATAATTATTAAATAATCGGGTCAGTTTTTTTCTCTTAAATTTTGTCGTCGGACTTATTTTTTTTATTTTATGTTTCGATTCTAGGGTATTCTCTCGTCGCTATGCGCCGGTTTTTTGTCAGGGCAATAAAGAACAAAGAGGAGAGGAGAATGTGCGCCTGAAAAACGAGACGCCGATTATCAAACCTTTTTTGAAGCAACTCTAAAGCCGCTTCGTAATTGCTGTTTGAAATCTCCAATGATCGGATAGTTTCCAGCGCTGAATCCCTCAAACATGACCGCAGATGTTGAAGTTTCTCAATTTTGGAGAGGTCCGGATGGCTGTCGATTATGCTCGTGAACATGGAGTAAAAATCCGCCCAGTTTGCGTAGCCTCCGCCAAACGGCGGCTGCACAGGCGGCAACGGCATTGGCCTCGGCCGCGGCTGCGTTTGAGGACCACTACACTGGTGGGGCACAAGTAAAAGGGGTTTCCTCTGAATTTGATGATCAGGAGCACTCATTGGTAACCTTTATTATTCATTGTAAATTTAAGAATGGGTTTCCTCCTCCTCTGAATCGCTTTATCATTCCGAGGCTGGTTGAAGAAAATTTTCGCATCCTGTATCCATTCTGTATTGGGCACTATTACTTTTTCTCTGTCGTTTGACAAGAGAGTTTGGAGCACTATTACTTCTTTTTGAACATTTAATGGATTCTGGACTCTACATGTATTTAATTTTTGTGCGAGTTCTCTTGCTAACCTTGTATTTGGTTCGCAGGCTCTCGGAGTAGTGCTTGGATTTGACTTAATTGTATTATGCATAGGATTGTTCGCGAAATGTTGATAGTTGCCCTTATTCTTAAAGGTTTAGGATTAGAATTATTTTGGTGTCTTATTCTGTCATTGAAAGTTATTTCGTATACGCCTTCTTGTTGCGCTATTTGTTTAAGTTTAGATACCGTCGTAATGTCAAATCTAGCTAGAGTCATAAATAACCTATTTTTCTCATGATTACATCTTTGATTGTATTATTTAATGCATTTGTGTATAATACGGTATTATTGATATCATTTTCTAGCATAAGTTTATCCGATATCGTGAATGATTTCATTCGGTTTTATATTCGCTGATGAGCGCATTCATTAGGGTTGGCCAAGTTATTGCTCCGGATAACTGGGATTCTCGTTGAGCATCTCCTGCAAGTTTCATCTCAATTGCGCTGAAGAATACATGCCTTTGCCTGGTGTCGGTTGATGGATAGAGCTGAAGTATGAACTCGATCCTTCGGATAAAGGCACTGAGTTCTTGGGTATTACCACTGAAAGTTGATATTTGCCTAATTTGGCTTAAGGCTTGATTCAGATGGGATTCCGATAAGTTTGACTTGCTCGGTTGCCATTTACGCTGTGCGTAAATGACAGCTAAGCTTAATCGAAGGGCTCTCGATCTATTGATTACATTTCGTACTTAGACATTAATGTGTGTGTGTGATTGTTTACAATAGTGTGTGTGGTTGGGGAGTTGTGGGTGTAGATATGTTACTATATATATTATATATATATATACTTACGTAGTTGTTAATTTGTTAGTCGAATAAAGACAAAGTCGGATAAAGACAGAGAAACACGAACAATTTCAATGTCAGCTTAAGACTATTTGCGCGACTTGAGGCGTTGCTCTGTCGATTGTTTCGCCAATTTTTGCTGCACAGGACTCGTATACTGAGTAGCAGTAGTCATATTTGGCCTGGAGAATAGGCACTGTGTCGAGGGATCCTTCTTGGGCCATTAGGTCAGAGCATGTTTCGTACTCTCTTTCCACTTTGTCCCATAAGGCTCGCACCTGTTGCAGACGGACTTGTAACGTGTGTAGGGACGGAGAGGCTTGATCAGGAGTGTTGATCTTCGCTTCGAAAAGGCTTACGCGATCGCTGACGGCGATGAATTTATGCAACGCTGCGTTTGCGGGCGTTGGCTGCTCAGAGGATGCCATTTTCTTTGTGGTAGAGCGTGTGACGCGGAGGAAATCAGTCCCGACAGCGGAGGGACTCTCGGATTTTCTCGATAGAGAAGACTCACTAGACGCTCGCGTCACTGGTCGGGAAATGAACAACCTAGGAGTTGTCTTCGAACTGGTCGATGGCAAAACCTTTGCTTTCGGAGTGGGAGTCTCGGTTTTGACCCTGGGACTAACGGACTTGGGTGCTGGCTTACCGCGAGTGGATAGCGGAGATTGCGGGTTGAACTTTTGTTCTTTTCCAGGTGCGGGTGTCTTTTTCTTGTCTCCCTCTAGGGGCATGCTCAGCTATGCCCTAGGAGAAGGAAGTCAAGAAGGCCTGCACGCCGCAAAAAATGTGGAATTGAAAAAGAACCAGACACAGAGGGCACCCAAATCTGGATGGACAAAGGATCCCGTCGGAATTCGGGAGAAAGTTGCAATTGGGATCTGGAGATTGGAGCACGAAAGAAAAAAAAAAAAAAAAAAATCCCAATTTTTGTGAAATAAGGCCCCAATAGATCTTCAATCAACTGGAAAAAAAGCTTAAATGAAGCACAATATAGCTAAAATTCAGTGTGAAAAAATAGCTAGGAGGATTCACAAAAAAAAAAACAACAACTAGAGTGAAGTCCACAAGAAGATATAGCTATATTGGAGTCTAGAAAAACAATAGTTCAAATTTATAAATAAAAACTATGAATTGCAATTTCTGGAAAAATAGCTAAAAAAAATAGCTACCAGTTGGAGTCTGGATAATAGCCAAGGATTTATAAAAAATCGCTACCGACTGGAAATCCCGAAAAAAATAGCTAATACATAGAAAATAGCTATAAACTTGAATTTATAAAAAAATAGCTACCGGATTTAGGACCACAACGAAAAAAATCGCGACAATTTTATTATTTTAATTTAGGAACCAGAAATAAGAGACAGAAATAGCTTGTAAAAAATTATTATTTGGCTTAAATAATTATTAAATAATCGGGTCAGTTTTTTTCTCTTAAATTTTGTCGTCGGACTTATTTTTTTTATTTTATGTTTCGATTCTAGGGTATTCTCTCGTCGCTATGCGCCGGTTTTTTGTCAGGGCAATAAAGAACAAAGAGGAGAGGAGAATGTGCGCCTGAAAAACGAGACGCCGATTATCAAACCTTTTTTGAAGCAACTCTAAAGCCGCTTCGTAATTGCTGTTTGAAATCTCCAATGATCGGATAGTTTCCAGCGCTGAATCCCTCAAACATGACCGCAGATGTTGAAGTTTCTCAATTTTGGAGAGGTCCGGATGGCTGTCGATTATGCTCGTGAACATGGAGTAAAAATCCGCCCAGTTTGCGTAGCCTCCGCCAAACGGCGGCTGCACAGGCGGCAACGGCATTGGCCTCGGCCGCGGCTGCGTTTGAGGACCACTACACTGGTGGGGCACAAGTAAAAGGGGTTTCCTCTGAATTTGATGATCAGGAGCACTCATTGGTAACCTTTATTATTCATTGTAAATTTAAGAATGGGTTTCCTCCTCCTCTGAATCGCTTTATCATTCCGAGGCTGGTTGAAGAAAATTTTCGCATCCTGTATCCATTCTGTATTGGGCACTATTACTTTTTCTCTGTCGTTTGACAAGAGAGTTTGGAGCACTATTACTTCTTTTTGAACATTTAATGGATTCTGGACTCTACATGTATTTAATTTTTGTGCGAGTTCTCTTGCTAACCTTGTATTTGGTTCGCAGGCTCTCGGAGTAGTGCTTGGATTTGACTTAATTGTATTATGCATAGGATTGTTCGCGAAATGTTGATAGTTGCCCTTATTCTTAAAGGTTTAGGATTAGAATTATTTTGGTGTCTTATTCTGTCATTGAAAGTTATTTCGTATACGCCTTCTTGTTGCGCTATTTGTTTAAGTTTAGATACCGTCGTAATGTCAAATCTAGCTAGAGTCATAAATAACCTATTTTTCTCATGATTACATCTTTGATTGTATTATTTAATGCATTTGTGTATAATACGGTATTATTGATATCATTTTCTAGCATAAGTTTATCCGATATCGTGAATGATTTCATTCGGTTTTATATTCGCTGATGAGCGCATTCATTAGGGTTGGCCAAGTTATTGCTCCGGATAACTGGGATTCTCGTTGAGCATCTCCTGCAAGTTTCATCTCAATTGCGCTGAAGAATACATGCCTTTGCCTGGTGTCGGTTGATGGATAGAGCTGAAGTATGAACTCGATCCTTCGGATAAAGGCACTGAGTTCTTGGGTATTACCACTGAAAGTTGATATTTGCCTAATTTGGCTTAAGGCTTGATTCAGATGGGATTCCGATAAGTTTGACTTGCTCGGTTGCCATTTACGCTGTGCGTAAATGACAGCTAAGCTTAATCGAAGGGCTCTCGATCTATTGATTACATTTCGTACTTAGACATTAATGTGTGTGTGTGATTGTTTACAATAGTGTGTGTGGTTGGGGAGTTGTGGGTGTAGATATGTTACTATATATATTATATATATATATACTTACGTAGTTGTTAATTTGTTAGTCGAATAAAGACAAAGTCGGATAAAGACAGAGAAACACGAACAATTTCAATGTCAGCTTAAGACTATTTGCGCGACTTGAGGCGTTGCTCTGTCGATTGTTTCGCCAATTTTTGCTGCACAGGACTCGTATACTGAGTAGCAGTAGTCATATTTGGCCTGGAGAATAGGCACTGTGTCGAGGGATCCTTCTTGGGCCATTAGGTCAGAGCATGTTTCGTACTCTCTTTCCACTTTGTCCCATAAGGCTCGCACCTGTTGCAGACGGACTTGTAACGTGTGTAGGGACGGAGAGGCTTGATCAGGAGTGTTGATCTTCGCTTCGAAAAGGCTTACGCGATCGCTGACGGCGATGAATTTATGCAACGCTGCGTTTGCGGGCGTTGGCTGCTCAGAGGATGCCATTTTCTTTGTGGTAGAGCGTGTGACGCGGAGGAAATCAGTCCCGACAGCGGAGGGACTCTCGGATTTTCTCGATAGAGAAGACTCACTAGACGCTCGCGTCACTGGTCGGGAAATGAACAACCTAGGAGTTGTCTTCGAACTGGTCGATGGCAAAACCTTTGCTTTCGGAGTGGGAGTCTCGGTTTTGACCCTGGGACTAACGGACTTGGGTGCTGGCTTACCGCGAGTGGATAGCGGAGATTGCGGGTTGAACTTTTGTTCTTTTCCAGGTGCGGGTGTCTTTTTCTTGTCTCCCTCTAGGGGCATGCTCAGCTATGCCCTAGGAGAAGGAAGTCAAGAAGGCCTGCACGCCGCAAAAAATGTGGAATTGAAAAAGAACCAGACACAGAGGGCACCCAAATCTGGATGGACAAAGGATCCCGTCGGAATTCGGGAGAAAGTTGCAATTGGGATCTGGAGATTGGAGCACGAAAGAAAAAAAAAAAAAAAAAATCCCAATTTTTGTGAAATAAGGCCCCAATAGATCTTCAATCAACTGGAAAAAAAGCTTAAATGAAGCACAATATAGCTAAAATTCAGTGTGAAAAAATAGCTAGGAGGATTCACAAAAAAAAAAACAACAACTAGAGTGAAGTCCACAAGAAGATATAGCTATATTGGAGTCTAGAAAAACAATAGTTCAAATTTATAAATAAAAACTATGAATTGCAATTTCTGGAAAAATAGCTAAAAAAAAATAGCTACCAG
Source organism: Drosophila mauritiana (assembly GCF_004382145.1). Lineage (NCBI taxonomy): Eukaryota > Metazoa > Arthropoda > Insecta > Diptera > Drosophilidae > Drosophila > Drosophila mauritiana. Next base: position 20,502 of record NW_022881432.1, read on the forward strand.
TTGGAGTCTGGATAATAGCCAAGGATTTATAAAAAATCGCTACCGACTGGAAATCCCGAAAAAAATAGCTAATACATAGAAAATAGCTATAAACTTGAATTTATAAAAAAATAGCTACCGGATTTAGGACCACAACGAAAAAAATCGCGACAATTTTATTATTTTAATTTAGGAACCAGAAATAAGAGACAGAAATAGCTTGTAAAAAATTATTATTTGGCTTAAATAATTATTAAATAATCGGGTCAGTTTTTTTCTCTTAAATTTTGTCGTCGGACTTATTTTTTTTATTTTATGTTTCGATTCTAGGGTATTCTCTCGTCGCTATGCGCCGGTTTTTTGTCAGGGCAATAAAGAACAAAGAGGAGAGGAGAATGTGCGCCTGAAAAACGAGACGCCGATTATCAAACCTTTTTTGAAGCAACTCTAAAGCCGCTTCGTAATTGCTGTTTGAAATCTCCAATGATCGGATAGTTTCCAGCGCTGAATCCCTCAAACATGACCGCAGATGTTGAAGTTTCTCAATTTTGGAGAGGTCCGGATGGCTGTCGATTATGCTCGTGAACATGGAGTAAAAATCCGCCCAGTTTGCGTAGCCTCCGCCAAACGGCGGCTGCACAGGCGGCAACGGCATTGGCCTCGGCCGCGGCTGCGTTTGAGGACCACTACACTGGTGGGGCACAAGTAAAAGGGGTTTCCTCTGAATTTGATGATCAGGAGCACTCATTGGTAACCTTTATTATTCATTGTAAATTTAAGAATGGGTTTCCTCCTCCTCTGAATCGCTTTATCATTCCGAGGCTGGTTGAAGAAAATTTTCGCATCCTGTATCCATTCTGTATTGGGCACTATTACTTTTTCTCTGTCGTTTGACAAGAGAGTTTGGAGCACTATTACTTCTTTTTGAACATTTAATGGATTCTGGACTCTACATGTATTTAATTTTTGTGCGAGTTCTCTTGCTAACCTTGTATTTGGTTCGCAGGCTCTCGGAGTAGTGCTTGGATTTGACTTAATTGTATTATGCATAGGATTGTTCGCGAAATGTTGATAGTTGCCCTTATTCTTAAAGGTTTAGGATTAGAATTATTTTGGTGTCTTATTCTGTCATTGAAAGTTATTTCGTATACGCCTTCTTGTTGCGCTATTTGTTTAAGTTTAGATACCGTCGTAATGTCAAATCTAGCTAGAGTCATAAATAACCTATTTTTCTCATGATTACATCTTTGATTGTATTATTTAATGCATTTGTGTATAATACGGTATTATTGATATCATTTTCTAGCATAAGTTTATCCGATATCGTGAATGATTTCATTCGGTTTTATATTCGCTGATGAGCGCATTCATTAGGGTTGGCCAAGTTATTGCTCCGGATAACTGGGATTCTCGTTGAGCATCTCCTGCAAGTTTCATCTCAATTGCGCTGAAGAATACATGCCTTTGCCTGGTGTCGGTTGATGGATAGAGCTGAAGTATGAACTCGATCCTTCGGATAAAGGCACTGAGTTCTTGGGTATTACCACTGAAAGTTGATATTTGCCTAATTTGGCTTAAGGCTTGATTCAGATGGGATTCCGATAAGTTTGACTTGCTCGGTTGCCATTTACGCTGTGCGTAAATGACAGCTAAGCTTAATCGAAGGGCTCTCGATCTATTGATTACATTTCGTACTTAGACATTAATGTGTGTGTGTGATTGTTTACAATAGTGTGTGTGGTTGGGGAGTTGTGGGTGTAGATATGTTACTATATATATTATATATATATATACTTACGTAGTTGTTAATTTGTTAGTCGAATAAAGACAAAGTCGGATAAAGACAGAGAAACACGAACAATTTCAATGTCAGCTTAAGACTATTTGCGCGACTTGAGGCGTTGCTCTGTCGATTGTTTCGCCAATTTTTGCTGCACAGGACTCGTATACTGAGTAGCAGTAGTCATATTTGGCCTGGAGAATAGGCACTGTGTCGAGGGATCCTTCTTGGGCCATTAGGTCAGAGCATGTTTCGTACTCTCTTTCCACTTTGTCCCATAAGGCTCGCACCTGTTGCAGACGGACTTGTAACGTGTGTAGGGACGGAGAGGCTTGATCAGGAGTGTTGATCTTCGCTTCGAAAAGGCTTACGCGATCGCTGACGGCGATGAATTTATGCAACGCTGCGTTTGCGGGCGTTGGCTGCTCAGAGGATGCCATTTTCTTTGTGGTAGAGCGTGTGACGCGGAGGAAATCAGTCCCGACAGCGGAGGGACTCTCGGATTTTCTCGATAGAGAAGACTCACTAGACGCTCGCGTCACTGGTCGGGAAATGAACAACCTAGGAGTTGTCTTCGAACTGGTCGATGGCAAAACCTTTGCTTTCGGAGTGGGAGTCTCGGTTTTGACCCTGGGACTAACGGACTTGGGTGCTGGCTTACCGCGAGTGGATAGCGGAGATTGCGGGTTGAACTTTTGTTCTTTTCCAGGTGCGGGTGTCTTTTTCTTGTCTCCCTCTAGGGGCATGCTCAGCTATGCCCTAGGAGAAGGAAGTCAAGAAGGCCTGCACGCCGCAAAAAATGTGGAATTGAAAAAGAACCAGACACAGAGGGCACCCAAATCTGGATGGACAAAGGATCCCGTCGGAATTCGGGAGAAAGTTGCAATTGGGATCTGGAGATTGGAGCACGAAAGAAAAAAAAAAAAAAAAAATCCCAATTTTTGTGAAATAAGGCCCCAATAGATCTTCAATCAACTGGAAAAAAAGCTTAAATGAAGCACAATATAGCTAAAATTCAGTGTGAAAAAATAGCTAGGAGGATTCACAAAAAAAAAAACAACAACTAGAGTGAAGTCCACAAGAAGATATAGCTATATTGGAGTCTAGAAAAACAATAGTTCAAATTTATAAATAAAAACTATGAATTGCAATTTCTGGAAAAATAGCTAAAAAAAAATAGCTACCAGTTGGAGTCTGGATAATAGCCAAGGATTTATAAAAAATCGCTACCGACTGGAAATCCCGAAAAAAATAGCTAATACATAGAAAATAGCTATAAACTTGAATTTATAAAAAAATAGCTACCGGATTTAGGACCACAACGAAAAAAATCGCGACAATTTTATTATTTTAATTTAGGAACCAGAAATAAGAGACAGAAATAGCTTGTAAAAAATTATTATTTGGCTTAAATAATTATTAAATAATCGGGTCAGTTTTTTTCTCTTAAATTTTGTCGTCGGACTTATTTTTTTTATTTTATGTTTCGATTCTAGGGTATTCTCTCGTCGCTATGCGCCGGTTTTTTGTCAGGGCAATAAAGAACAAAGAGGAGAGGAGAATGTGCGCCTGAAAAACGAGACGCCGATTATCAAACCTTTTTTGAAGCAACTCTAAAGCCGCTTCGTAATTGCTGTTTGAAATCTCCAATGATCGGATAGTTTCCAGCGCTGAATCCCTCAAACATGACCGCAGATGTTGAAGTTTCTCAATTTTGGAGAGGTCCGGATGGCTGTCGATTATGCTCGTGAACATGGAGTAAAAATCCGCCCAGTTTGCGTAGCCTCCGCCAAACGGCGGCTGCACAGGCGGCAACGGCATTGGCCTCGGCCGCGGCTGCGTTTGAGGACCACTACACTGGTGGGGCACAAGTAAAAGGGGTTTCCTCTGAATTTGATGATCAGGAGCACTCATTGGTAACCTTTATTATTCATTGTAAATTTAAGAATGGGTTTCCTCCTCCTCTGAATCGCTTTATCATTCCGAGGCTGGTTGAAGAAAATTTTCGCATCCTGTATCCATTCTGTATTGGGCACTATTACTTTTTCTCTGTCGTTTGACAAGAGAGTTTGGAGCACTATTACTTCTTTTTGAACATTTAATGGATTCTGGACTCTACATGTATTTAATTTTTGTGCGAGTTCTCTTGCTAACCTTGTATTTGGTTCGCAGGCTCTCGGAGTAGTGCTTGGATTTGACTTAATTGTATTATGCATAGGATTGTTCGCGAAATGTTGATAGTTGCCCTTATTCTTAAAGGTTTAGGATTAGAATTATTTTGGTGTCTTATTCTGTCATTGAAAGTTATTTCGTATACGCCTTCTTGTTGCGCTATTTGTTTAAGTTTAGATACCGTCGTAATGTCAAATCTAGCTAGAGTCATAAATAACCTATTTTTCTCATGATTACATCTTTGATTGTATTATTTAATGCATTTGTGTATAATACGGTATTATTGATATCATTTTCTAGCATAAGTTTATCCGATATCGTGAATGATTTCATTCGGTTTTATATTCGCTGATGAGCGCATTCATTAGGGTTGGCCAAGTTATTGCTCCGGATAACTGGGATTCTCGTTGAGCATCTCCTGCAAGTTTCATCTCAATTGCGCTGAAGAATACATGCCTTTGCCTGGTGTCGGTTGATGGATAGAGCTGAAGTATGAACTCGATCCTTCGGATAAAGGCACTGAGTTCTTGGGTATTACCACTGAAAGTTGATATTTGCCTAATTTGGCTTAAGGCTTGATTCAGATGGGATTCCGATAAGTTTGACTTGCTCGGTTGCCATTTACGCTGTGCGTAAATGACAGCTAAGCTTAATCGAAGGGCTCTCGATCTATTGATTACATTTCGTACTTAGACATTAATGTGTGTGTGTGATTGTTTACAATAGTGTGTGTGGTTGGGGAGTTGTGGGTGTAGATATGTTACTATATATATTATATATATATATACTTACGTAGTTGTTAATTTGTTAGTCGAATAAAGACAAAGTCGGATAAAGACAGAGAAACACGAACAATTTCAATGTCAGCTTAAGACTATTTGCGCGACTTGAGGCGTTGCTCTGTCGATTGTTTCGCCAATTTTTGCTGCACAGGACTCGTATACTGAGTAGCAGTAGTCATATTTGGCCTGGAGAATAGGCACTGTGTCGAGGGATCCTTCTTGGGCCATTAGGTCAGAGCATGTTTCGTACTCTCTTTCCACTTTGTCCCATAAGGCTCGCACCTGTTGCAGACGGACTTGTAACGTGTGTAGGGACGGAGAGGCTTGATCAGGAGTGTTGATCTTCGCTTCGAAAAGGCTTACGCGATCGCTGACGGCGATGAATTTATGCAACGCTGCGTTTGCGGGCGTTGGCTGCTCAGAGGATGCCATTTTCTTTGTGGTAGAGCGTGTGACGCGGAGGAAATCAGTCCCGACAGCGGAGGGACTCTCGGATTTTCTCGATAGAGAAGACTCACTAGACGCTCGCGTCACTGGTCGGGAAATGAACAACCTAGGAGTTGTCTTCGAACTGGTCGATGGCAAAACCTTTGCTTTCGGAGTGGGAGTCTCGGTTTTGACCCTGGGACTAACGGACTTGGGTGCTGGCTTACCGCGAGTGGATAGCGGAGATTGCGGGTTGAACTTTTGTTCTTTTCCAGGTGCGGGTGTCTTTTTCTTGTCTCCCTCTAGGGGCATGCTCAGCTATGCCCTAGGAGAAGGAAGTCAAGAAGGCCTGCACGCCGCAAAAAATGTGGAATTGAAAAAGAACCAGACACAGAGGGCACCCAAATCTGGATGGACAAAGGATCCCGTCGGAATTCGGGAGAAAGTTGCAATTGGGATCTGGAGATTGGAGCACGAAAGAAAAAAAAAAAAAAAAAAATCCCAATTTTTGTGAAATAAGGCCCCAATAGATCTTCAATCAACTGGAAAAAAAGCTTAAATGAAGCACAATATAGCTAAAATTCAGTGTGAAAAAATAGCTAGGAGGATTCACAAAAAAAAAAACAACAACTAGAGTGAAGTCCACAAGAAGATATAGCTATATTGGAGTCTAGAAAAACAATAGTTCAAATTTATAAATAAAAACTATGAATTGCAATTTCTGGAAAAATAGCTAAAAAAAAATAGCTACCAGTTGGAGTCTGGATAATAGCCAAGGATTTATAAAAAATCGCTACCGACTGGAAATCCCGAAAAAAATAGCTAATACATAGAAAATAGCTATAAACTTGAATTTATAAAAAAATAGCTACCGGATTTAGGACCACAACGAAAAAAATCGCGACAATTTTATTATTTTAATTTAGGAACCAGAAATAAGAGACAGAAATAGCTTGTAAAAAATTATTATTTGGCTTAAATAATTATTAAATAATCGGGTCAGTTTTTTTCTCTTAAATTTTGTCGTCGGACTTATTTTTTTTATTTTATGTTTCGATTCTAGGGTATTCTCTCGTCGCTATGCGCCGGTTTTTTGTCAGGGCAATAAAGAACAAAGAGGAGAGGAGAATGTGCGCCTGAAAAACGAGACGCCGATTATCAAACCTTTTTTGAAGCAACTCTAAAGCCGCTTCGTAATTGCTGTTTGAAATCTCCAATGATCGGATAGTTTCCAGCGCTGAATCCCTCAAACATGACCGCAGATGTTGAAGTTTCTCAATTTTGGAGAGGTCCGGATGGCTGTCGATTATGCTCGTGAACATGGAGTAAAATCCGCCCAGTTTGCGTAGCCTCCGCCAAACGGCGGCTGCACAGGCGGCAACGGCATTGGCCTCGGCCGCGGCTGCGTTTGAGGACCACTACACTGGTGGGGCACAAGTAAAAGGGGTTTCCTCTGAATTTGATGATCAGGAGCACTCATTGGTAACCTTTATTATTCATTGTAAATTTAAGAATGGGTTTCCTCCTCCTCTGAATCGCTTTATCATTCCGAGGCTGGTTGAAGAAAATTTTCGCATCCTGTATCCATTCTGTATTGGGCACTATTACTTTTTCTCTGTCGTTTGACAAGAGAGTTTGGAGCACTATTACTTCTTTTTGAACATTTAATGGATTCTGGACTCTACATGTATTTAATTTTTGTGCGAGTTCTCTTGCTAACCTTGATTTGGTTCGCAGGCTCTCGGAGTAGTGCTTGGATTTGACTTAATTGTATTATGCATAGGATTGTTCGCGAAATGTTGATAGTTGCCCTTATTCTTAAAGGTTTAGGATTAGAATTATTTTGGTGTCTTATTCTGTCATTGAAAGTTATTTCGTATACGCCTTCTTGTTGCGCTATTTGTTTAAGTTTAGATACCGTCGTAATGTCAAATCTAGCTAGAGTCATAAATAACCTATTTTTCTCATGATTACATCTTTGATTGTATTATTTAATGCATTTGTGTATAATACGGTATTATTGATATCATTTTCTAGCATAAGTTTATCCGATATCGTGAATGATTTCATTTCTTATTCTTCGACGAACTTACGGATACTTCCGCTGAAGGGAGTGTTGTAAAGACGACGGAGTAGTTCCTCACATGGTGTTTCGGTTTTATATTCGCTGATGAGCGCATTCATTAGGGTTGGCCAAGTTATTGTCCGGATAACTGGGATACTCGTTGAGCATCTCCTGCAAGTTTCATCTCAATTGCGCTGAAGAATACATGCCTTTGCCTGGTGTCGGTTGATGGATAGAGCTGAAGTATGAACTCGATCCTTCGGATAAAGGCACTGAGTTCTTGGGTATTACCACTGAAAGTTGATATTTGCCTAATTTGGCTTAAGGCTTGATTCAGATGGGATTCCGATAAGTTTGACTTGCTCGGTTGCCATTTACGCTGTGCGTAAATGACAGCTAAGCTTAATCGAAGGGCTCTCGATCTATTGATTACATTTCGTACTTAGACATTAATGTGTGTGTGTGATTGTTTACAATAGTGTGTGTGGTTGGGGAGTTGTGGGTGTAGATATGTTACTATATATATTATATATATATATACTTACGTAGTTGTTAATTTGTTAGTCGAATAAAGACAAAGTCGGATAAAGACAGAGAAACACGAACAATTTCAATGTCAGCTTAAGACTATTTGCGCGACTTGAGGCGTTGCTCTGTCGATTGTTTCGCCAATTTGTGCTGCACAGGACTCGTATACTGAGTAGCAGTAGTCATATTTGGCCTGGAGAATAGGCACTGTGTCGAGGGATCCTTCTTGGGCCATTAGGTCAGAGCATGTTTCGTACTCTCTTTCCACTTTGTCCCATAAGGCTCGCACCTGTTGCAGACGGACTTGTAACGTGTGTAGGGACGGAGAGGCTTGATCAGGAGTTTTGATCTTCGCTTCGAAAAGGCTTACGCGATCGCTGACGGCGATGAATTTATGCAACGCTGCGTTTGCGGGCGTTGGCTGCTCAGAGGATGTCATTTTCTTTGTGGTAGAGCGTGTGACGCGGAGGAAATCAGTCCCGACAGCGGAGGGACTCTCGGATTTTCTCGATAGAGAAGACTCACTAGACGCTCGCGTCACTGGTCGGGAAATGAACAACCTAGGAGTTGTCTTCGAACTGGTCGATGGCAAAACCTTTGCTTTCGGAGTGGGAGTCGCGGTTTTGACCCTGGGACTAACGGACTTGGGTGCTGGCTTACCGCGAGTGGATAGCGGAGATTGCGGGTTGAACTTTTGTTCTTTTCCAGGTGCGGGTGTCTTTTTCTTGTCTCCCTCTAGGGGCATGCTCAGCTATGCCCTAGGAGAAGGAAGTCAAGAAGGCCTGCACGCCGCAAAAAATGTGGAATTGAAAAAGAACCAGACACAGAGGGCACCCAAATCTGGATGGACAAAGGATCCCGACGGAATTCGGGAGAAAGTTGCAATTGGGATCTGGAGATTGGAGCACGAAAGAAAAAAAAAAAAAAAAAATCCCAATTTTTGTGAAATAAGGCCCCAATAGATCTTCAATCAACTGGAAAAAAAGCTTAAATGAAGCACAATATAGCTAAAATTCAGTGTGAAAAAATAGCTAGGAGGATTCACAAAAAAAAAAACAACAACTAGAGTGAAGTCCACAAGAAGATATAGCTATATTGGAGTCTAGAAAAACAATAGTTCAAATTTATAAATAAAAACTATGAATTGCAATTTCTGGAAAAATAGCTAAAAAAAAAATAGCTACCAGTTGGAGTCTGGATAATAGCCAAGGATTTATAAAAAATCTCTACCGACTGGAAATCCCGAAAAAAATAGCTAATACATAGAAAATAGCTATAAACTTGAATTTATAAAAAAATAGCTACCGGATTTAGGACCACAACGAAAAAAATCGCGACAATTTTATTATTTTAATTTAGGAACCAGAAATAAGAGACAGAAATAGCTTGTAAAAAATTATTATTTGGCTTAAATAATTATTAAATAATCGGGTCAGTTTTTTTCTCTTAAATTTTGTCGTCGGACTTATTTTTTTTATTTTATGTTTCGATTCTAGGGTATTCTCTCGTCGCTATGCGCCGGTTTTTTGTCAGGGCAATAAAGAACAAAGAGGAGAGGAGAATGTGCGCCTGAAAAACGAGACGCCGATTATCAAACCTTTTTTGAAGCAACTCTAAAGCCGCTTCGTAATTGCTGTTTGAAATCTCCAATGATCGGATAGTTTCCAGCGCTGAATCCCTCAAACATGACCGCAGATGTTGAAGTTTCTCAATTTTGGAGAGGTCCGGATGGCTGTCGATTATGCTCGTGAACATGAACATAGCCTCCGCCAAACGGCGGCTGCACAGGCGGCAACGGCATTGGCCTCGGCCGCGGCTGCGTTTGAGGACCACTACACTGGTGGGGCACAAGTAAAAGGGGTTTCCTCTGAATTTGATGGTCAGGAGCACTCATTGGTAACCTTTATTATTCATTGTAAATTTAAGAATGGGTTTCCTCCTCCTCTGAATCGCTTTATCATTCCGAGGCTGGTTGAAGAAAATTTTCGCATCCTGTATCCATTCTGTATTGGGCACTATTACTTTTTCTCTGTCGTTTGACAAGAGAGTTTGGAGCACTATTACTCCTTTTTGAACATTTAATGGATTCTGGACTCTACATGTATTTAATTTTTGTGCGAGTTCTCTTGCTAACCTTGGATTTGGTTCGCAGGCTCTCGGAGTAGTGCTTGGATTTGACTTAATTGTATTATGCATAGGATTGTTCGCGAAATGTTGATAGTTGCCCTTATTCTTAAAGGTTTAGGATTAGAATTATTTTGGTGTCTTATTCTGTCATTGAAAGTTATTTCGTATACGCCTTCTTGTTGCGCTATTTGTTTAAGTTTAGATACCGTCGTAATGTCAAATCTAGCTAGAGTCATAAATAACCTATTTTTCTCATTATTACATCTTTGATTGTATTATTTAATGCATTTGTGTATAATACGGTATTATTGATGTCATTTTCTAGCATAAGTTTATCCGATATCGTGAATGATTTCATTTCTTATTCTTCGACGAACTTACGGATACTTCCGCTGAAGGGAGTGTTGTAAAGACGACGGAGTAGTTCCTCACATGGTGTTTCGGTTTTATATTCGCTGATGAGCGCATTCATTAGGGTTGGCCAAGTTATAGTCCGGAGTACTGGGATACTCGTTGAGCATCTCCTGCAAGTTTCATCTCAATTGCGCTGAAGAATACATGCCTTTGCCTGGTGTCGGTTGATGGATAGAGCTGAAGTATGAACTCGATCCTTCGGATAAAGGCACTGAGTTCTTGGGTATTACCACTGAAAGTTGATATTTGCCTAATTTGGCTTAAGGCTTGATTCAGATGGGATTCCGATAAGTTTGACTTGATCGGTTGCCATTTACGCTGTGCGTAAATGACAGCTAAGCTTAATCGAAGGGCTCTCGATCTATTGATTACATTTCGTACTTAGACATTAATGTGTGTGTGTATTGTAAACAAAATAGTGTGTGTGTGATTGTTTACAATAGTGTGTGTGGTTGGAGAGTTGTGGGTGTAGATATGTTACTATATATATTATATATATATATACTTACGTAGTTGTTAATTTGTTAGTCGAATAAAGACAAAGTCGGATAAAGACAGAGAAACACGAACAATTTCAATGTCAGCTTAAGACTATTTGCGCGACTTGAGGCGTTGCTCTGTCGATTGTTTCGCCAATTTGTGCTGCACAGGACTCGTATACTGAGTAGCAGTAGTCATATTTGGCCTGGAGAATAGGCACTGTGTCGAGGGATCCTTCTTGGGCCATTAGGTCAGAGCATGTTTCGTACTCTCTTTCCACTTTGTCCCATAAGGCTCTCACCTGTTGCAGACGGACTTGTAACGTGTGTAGGGACGGAGAGGCTTGATCAGGAGTGTTGATCTTCGCTTCGAAAAGGCTTACGCGATCGGCAAATGAACAACCTAGGAGTTGTCTTCGAACTGGTCGATGGCAAAACCTTTGCTTTCGGAGTGGGAGTCGCGGTTTTGACCCTGGGACTAACGGACTTGGGTGCTGGCTTACCGGGTGTCTTTTTCTTGTCTCCCTCTAGGGGCATGCTCAGCTATGCCCTAGGAGAAGGAAGTCAAGAAGGCCTGCACGCCGCAAAAAATGTGGAATTGAAAAACAACCAGACACAGAGGGCACCCAAATCTGGATGGACAAAGGATCCCGTCGGAATTCGGGAGAAAGTTTCAATTGGGATCTGGAGATTGGAGCACGAAAGAAAAAAAAAAAATCCCAATTTTTGTGAAATAAGGCCCCAATAGATCTTCAATCAACTGGAAAAAAAGCTTAAATGAAGCACAATATAGCTAAAATTCAGTGTGAAAAAATAGCTAGGAGGATTCACAAAAAAAAAAAAACAACAACTAGAGTGAAGTCCACAAGAAGATATAGCTATATTGGAGTCTAGAAAAACAATAGTTCAAATTTATAAAAAAAAACTATGAATTTCAATTTCTGGAAAAATAGCTAAAAAAAAATAGCTACCAGCTGGAGTCTGGATAATAGCCAAGGACTTATAAAAAATCGCTACCGACTGGAAATCCCGAAAAAAATAGCTAATACATAGAAAATAGCTATAAACTTGAATTTATAAAAAAATAGCTACCGGATTTAGGACCACAACGAAAAAAATCGCGACAATTTTATTATTTTAATTTAGGAACCAGAAATAAGAGGCAGAAATATCTTGTAAAAAATTATTATTTGGCTTAAATAATTATTTAATAATCGGGTCAGTTTTTTTCTCTTAAATTTTGTCGTCGGACTTATTTTTTTTATTTTATGTTTCGATTCTAGGGTATTCTCTCGTCGCTATGCGCCGGTTTTTTGTCAGGGCAATAAAGAACAAAGAGGAGAGGAGAATGTGCGCCTGAAAAACGAGACGCCGATTATCAAACCTTTTTTGAAGCAACTCTAAAGCCGCTTCGTAATTGCTGTTTGAAATCTCCAATGATCGGACAGTTTCCAGCGCTGAATCCCTCAAACATGACCGCAGATGTTGAAGTTTCTCAATTTTGGAGAGGTCCGGATGGCTGTCGATTATGCTCGTGAACATGGAGTAAAAATCCGCCCAGTTTGCGTAGCCTCCGCCAAACGGCGGCTGCACAGGCGGCAACGGCATTGGCCTCGGCCGCGGCTGCGTTTGAGGACCACTACACTGGTGGGGCACAAGTAAAAGGGGTTTCCTCTGAATTTGATGGTCAGGAGCACTCATTGGTAACCTTTATTATTCATTGTAAATTTAAGAATGGGTTTCCTCCTCCTCTGAATCGCTTTATCATTCCGAGGCTGGTTGAAGAAAATTTTCGCATCCTGTATCCATTCTGTATTGGGCACTATTACTTTTTCTCTGTCGTTTGACAAGAGAGTTTGGAGCACTATTACTCCTTTTTGAACATTTAATGGATTCTGGACTCTACATGTATTTAATTTTTGTGCGAGTTCTCTTGCTAACCTTGGATTTGGTTCGCAGGCTCTCGGAGTAGTGCTTGGATTTGACTTAATTGTATTATGCATAGGATTGTTCGCGAAATGTTGATAGTTGCCCTTATTCTTAAAGGTTTAGGATTAGAATTATTTTGGTGTCTTATTCTGTCATTGAAAGTTATTTCGTATACGCCTTCTTGTTGCGCTATTTGTTTAAGTTTAGATACCGTCGTAATGTCAAATCTAGCTAGAGTCATAAATAACCTATTTTTCTCATTATTACATCTTTGATTGTATTATTTAATGCATTTGTGTATAATACGGTATTATTGATGTCATTTTCTAGCATAAGTTTATCCGATATCGTGAATGATTTCATTTCTTATTCTTCGACGAACTTACGGATACTTCCGCTGAAGGGAGTGTTGTAAAGACGACGGAGTAGTTCCTCACATGGTGTTTCGGTTTTATATTCGCTGATGAGGGCATTCATTAGGGTTGGACAAGTTATTGCTCCGGATAACTGGGATACTCGTTGAGCATCTCCTGCAAGTTTCATCTCAATTGCGCTGAAGAATACATGCCTTTGCCTGGTGTCGGTTGATGGATAGAGCTGAAGTATGAACTCGATCCTTCGGATAAAGGCACTGAGTTCTTGGGTATTACCACTGAAAGTTGATATTTGCCTAATTTGGCTTAAGGCTTGATTCAGATGGGATTCCGATAAGTTTGACTTGATCGGTTGCCATTTACGCTGTGCGTAAATGACAGCTAAGCTTAATCGAAGGGCTCTCGATCTATTGATTACATTTCGTACTTAGACATTAATGTGTGTGTGATTGTTTACAATAGTGTGTGTGTGATTGTTTACAATAGTGTGTGTGGTTGGGGAGTTGTGGGTGTAGATATGTTACTATATATATTATATATATATATACTTACGTAGTTGTTAATTTGTTAGTCGAATAAAGACAAAGTCGGATAAAGACAGAGAAACACGAACAATTTCAATGTCAGCTTAAGACTATTTGCGCGACTTGAGGCGTTGCTCTGTCGATTGTTTCGCCAATTTGTGCTGCACAGGACTCGTATACTGAGTAGCAGTAGTCATATTTGGCCTGGAGAATAGGCACTGTGTCGAGGGATCCTTCTTGGGCCATTAGGTCAGAGCATGTTTCGTACTCTCTTTCCACTTTGTCCCATAAGGCTCGCACCTGTTGCAGACGGACTTGTAACGTGTGTAGGGACGGAGAGGCTTGATCAGGAGTGTTGATCTTCGCTTCGAAAAGGCTTACGCGATCGCTGACGGCGATGAATTTATGCAACGCTGCGTTTGCGGGCGTTGGCTGCTCAGAGGATGTCATTTTCTTTGTGGTAGAGCGTGTGACGCGGAGGAAATCAGTCCCGACAGCGGAGGGACTCTCGGATTTTCTCGATAGAGAAGACTCACTAGACGCTCGCGTCACTGGTCGGGAAATGAACAACCTAGGAGTTGTCTTCGAACTGGTCGATGGCAAAACCTTTGCTTTCGGAGTGGGAGTCGCGGTTGATTTTTTCTATATGTGTACAAAAGAACGATATGTAAGCAAAAATGTGAATTGGTTTCATGTGTTTATGCATGTGCAAGATTGTATGTACAATGTATATGTAAGCGTAATAGGCTAAGCACCCTCTCAGCCGCTAATATCGTCCGGCTGCCGCTTACCTCCATGCGACACGGAAGTCTTCGATGGCGACTACCTCCGATGACCCACTTTCCGGGACCTATTCACGGCAATTTACGTAAACAACCACAGGCTGACTCCGGTCGAGAAGCTATTCCATCTCCTTACGAAAACAAGTGGCGAAGCAAAAGCCATCGTGGCGAAATCTCCTCGTGGGAGCCAGCTCAAGCTCCTTTTTAACTTGAGTTCAATTTGGCAAGAGTCTGGTCATGCTCTAAAAGAGCTACAATCCACGATTCAGGGGTGCTTAACAGCACTAGCGCATTCCCAGGTATCCACAGAAAACTGGGATTGTCTCTTGGTTTTCCTTTGCGCGAGCAAACTGCCCAAGCAGACCATGTCCTTATGGGAACAGTCGCTAACTGCCAAATCCGAGATCCCAGCTTGGGAAGAAATGAATGCCTTCCTGAGCGAAAGGTATCGGACATTGGAAGCCATCGAAGATATGAAACCGACTCAGGCATTTCCAAAAAGGCTTCAATCCTTCGAGACAAAGGTCAGCACCAAACAGAAAGGGTGTGACTTATGTTATAAGGAGAACCATCCGGTAAGATTGTGCCCGCGTTTTCTTCAAATGTCTGTTGACTCGCGCTCCGGCTATATAAAAAAGAAGCAGCTATGTCTGAATTGTTTTGCCAGAGGTCACCAGCTACGTGACTGCACAAGCACACACAGCTGCTTTACATGTAAGGGCAGGCACCATACGCTGCTGCATCGCAGCCCCCCAAATTCCGAAAATGCGAGTTCCTCAACCTCGCCCCCTACACAGCAACCTCCGAGACCCTCTAGCAGAAATGCGTCGGCAAGCACCTCAGCGGTGCAAACTTTTTTCGCGTCCGGCACTTCAGCCGTCCTACTGAGCACAGCGATGATTGACGTGTGCCATTTGGCACACCCGCACTCCGCTGGGCAGATCCTACCTTTTTTGAGAGCTCTCAAATTGATGTACTGATAGGGGCTGACATTCACCATACCATCCAGGGTGCATTAAATAGGCGACCTGATTCGCTCGACACGCTTCTCAGCAAATTCTGGGAGGTGGAGGATCTACCAGTAAAGATGGTAAAAGAGTCGGACTCCTATTGTGAAAGGAACTTCCTCCAAACAACAACAAAAGACGCAAGCGGGAGGTACGTGGTGACGCTCCCGTTCCGGGACCCCGAGAATACCGGATCCGATTTAGGATATTCAAGGTCCATTGCGTTAGCTCAGTTTCTTAGAAACGAAAATCGTTTAAAAGGAGCCTTTCTCTTAAAAGAGCAATATGACAGCGTGATCCAGGAGTACCTGGATCTGGGTCATATGAAAGAAGTTCCGCCGACTCACAATTCTCCCTCGTATCATCTTCCTCATCACGCGGTAGTTAAGCCCCAAAGCACCACTACAAAGCTTCGCGTTGTATTCAACGCTTCAAGTCCGTCGGCAAATGGGACCAGCTTAAATGATATCCTTCATGCTGGTCCAGTCCTACAATCCGATCTAACGATCCAGGTCCTGAAATGGCGTTATTTTCAATACGTCTTCAGTGCAGACATTACGAAAATGTATCGTCAGATCTGGGTCGATCCAAAACATACCCCGTTTCAAAGAATTCTGTTCCGAAACAAGGATGGAGATATCCGAGACTTTGAACTAAAAACAGTTACCTTCGGGGTCAACTGCGCTCCCTTCCTCGCCATTCGAGTCTTGCAACAGCTGGCAGAGGATATCCAAGTGCCATTTCCAAATGCCAGCCGCATCATTCAGCAGCACATGTACGTCGACGACGTTCTGGCAGGGGCGAATTCCGTAAACGAAGCCCAAAGTTCAATTCGAGAGTTGCAAGCAGCCCTAAGTGCCTCCGCTAAGAAAAGCTAGCTTAGCTAAAGAAAGCTAAGGTTTCCGCTAAGAAAGTGGACCTCGAACAACAAAAGCGTCCTTAAAGACGTCCCGGCCGAACACCACCTTCATAGCGAGTTCCGCTAAGAAAGTGGACCTCGAACAACAAAAGCGTCCTTAAAGACGTCCCGGCCGAACACCACCTTCATAGCGAGTTCCTCGACATCGATGCTGAAAGCACGGCCAAGACGCTCGGTATTCGGTGGAGGGCAAAGTCCGACGAATTCTATTTCGTTCCCCCCGACATAGTTGTGGAACCCTCCTATACAAAGCGAGAAGTTTTGTCCCAAATCGCTAGGTTGTTCGATCCTGCCGGGTGGCTCGCGCCGTTCATAATCCGTTCAAAAATGTTCATGCAGGAGATTTGGTTGCAAAACTTAGCTTCCCACTGAAATGAGTCAGCGGTGGCAATCGTTTTTAGACGAGTATTCCGACCTCAACCAGATCCGCGTTCCGAGATGGATCTGGTACCAGCCTGAGGTAATCATAGAGCACCACGGTTTCTGTGACGCGTCTCAGAGAACCTATGGAGCGGCTATATACATCCGCGTCGAGATGGGGCAAAAGATCCTGACTCGCCTGGTTACAGCCAAAACACGAGTGGCCCCGGTAAAAACCGTCTCCCTTCCTCGGCTAGAGCTCTGTGGTGCCGTGCTGTTAACCGAAATGGTGACAGCAATCCTTCCGCACATGCCCTCCGCCAGTTCAGATATCCGCTGCTGGACAGATTCCACAATCGTCTTAGCCTGGCTACGAAAGCCTGCGTACAACTGGACCACATTTGTGGCCAACAGAGTTGCCAAGATCACGCAGGCGACGCCAGTCGACTGTTGGGCACACGTTCGCTCAGAACAAAACTCCGCCGATCTAGCCAGTCATGGCGTATCCCTACATGAATTGGCAGGAAACCATCTCTGGTGGCACGGACCAGAGTGGCTGCAAGGGCCACGAGAGCTATGGCCAGCACAAAGCGACACTCTTCCAGTGACAGAGCTAGAGCAGCGCGCGGTCAAAGTGCATTTTGTCAAGGCCCCGTCCATCGACTTTCTCGAACGTTTCTCCAAATTGGACAAGGCCCTGCTAGTTCTGGTCTATGTTCAACGCTTCTTTAAACGCTGCCGCAAAGGTTCGTTCTTGCCCAATTCACGCCCTACAAGTGAAGAGATCCGACAGGCAGAACGAACTCTGACCTCCATTGCGCAGCGCAGAGCATATGGCCAAGAGCTTCAGCATCTGACCGAGAAAAGGCTTCTTCCAGTATCAAGTCCTTTGGTGAATTTGTTCCCGTTCATTGACCAACACGGCCTTTTAAGGGCGGCCGCACGCCTCCAAACCGCCTCCAAAACCCTGCAATATGATGAACGTCATCCGATTATTCTCCCCTATGATTGTAGACTGTCGCGCCTCATCGTCCAATTTACTCACCAGATTACTCTTCATGGCGGTAGTCAATTGATCGTACGCCTGATCCGATCGAAGTATTGGATTCCTAAAATCAAGAATCTGGTGAAGGCTGTGGTCAATCCGTGTAAGATTTGCACGATTTACAAGAAGAGACTCCAAACACAGCTGATGGGCGATTTCCCGACAAATAGAGTCTCCTTCTCGAGGGCGTTCACGGGTATCGACTATGCCGGCCCTTTCGAAATAAAAAATTATACAGGGAGAGCGTGTCTCATAACGAAGGGATATGTTAGTGTGTTTGTGTGCTTTTCCACGAAGGCTATCCATTTGGAACCACACATGTGGGGTTTGTGGGAAGCAGGGGTGAAAAGCTTCAAAACCATGTTCCTTAAATCGACGTCAGTCCGCAAATATACATTTGAAAGCTGGCGACGCTTCTCGCTAAGATTGAGGCTTGCCTCAACTCTAGACCCCTCTCCCCTATGTCCGAAGATCCTTCAGATTTGCTGGCCCTCACACCAGGCCATTTCCTTATTGGAGGGACGTTGCTTTCCACGGCGGAACCCGGGGGTTCGCCCGAAAGGGCGAAGCCAAGTCGATAATAAATCGATGGCAACACCTCAAGGCACAACATCAGCAGTTTAGTGCACTGTGGAAAGAGGAGTATCCTAAAGAACTCCATAAACGAAACAAATGGCAATTTCCGACCAGGAACCTCCAAGCCGACGATATGGTAGTTGTCAAGGAGGACAATCTACCACCGAACGAATGGCGGCTCGGCAGAATAGTTTCTGCCTTTCCAGGAGCCGACGACCGCATTCGAGTCGTTGAGATCCGTACGTCTCGCGGCACCATAAAACGCCCTGTCCACAAAGTTATTCTGCTACCGATGGAGGACAAAGAGTCCTCCGTTCCTAGGGATTAGGGCACTTCCCCCATTCCGGGGCCCAAATAGTAGTCGGCTGATACTAAGCTTTTTCATTTCTTTTATTGGCAGACTAACTCACTTCCTCCACTTCTTCGGAAGTGCAAGAGGTTCCACAAACTGAGCGCTGAAAAGCGCCTTCGGGCAGTACTTATTAATAAGTACTGCTCGAACTGCCTCGCCCATCAGCACTCAGGAGGAGACTGCCGCAGCCAAGAGGGATGCAAGAAGTGTGGAGGAGACCACCACACTCTACTCCACATGCACGAGGTCCTCCACGCCAGAAGGGCGCAAACAGTTGAGCGGCAGTGTAACCGGCCAATGCTTGTACTCAAAGCTCCTCCACGGCTCGCAAGCACCGCTGCTCGCGATCTTCTTCTCTCCTCTCGCTCTCCTCCCTTCCCGCAAGGTATTCACCACTCCGCGGTCCCGCGGTATTTCCAATGTTAGTTTTAAATGAGTCTTAATTTACAAGTGCGAGAATAAAGTGCAAAATTTGAAGTCGATCCCGGGCGTTTAATTTCTGGAGGAATCAGCCGCAGCAGCCGCAACAACAAGCATTTCCGCCCACTTCATTTCATGGTCCTTCGAGCCGGATTCTTCCTGATCCTACCAGCGCTCCTTGCGGAAAAATTAAGATAAGTACGGCTTTAAATCCTATTCCGTCCGTGGTCGCCATTTTCGTTTTTCCAACGGCGTTCATTCTTTCCGTCCATACGTATCAAGTGAAAAGTGAAAATATATAAGTACATGCGCCCAGCCACCGTGATTACTTCTTTTTTTTTTAAGTGCATAAACAAGCACTTTGCCCATACCGGCCCCCTAATTCGTCTCACGGTGATCCGCTGGTATCCATGCGCATATACGTATATATATATACATTTTGTTTTTTTTTTACTGTCCAACACTGTTTTACTGTTTTTTACTGTTTTAAACACTGTCCAAAATTCACTATTATCGTCCGCTGCTAAACTGATGTTTTTTGCCTCAATAAAATATACAAACCACAAATTCAATATCCATTGACATACATATATTCCAATAAAATTCACATCTACATACATATACCTATAAGAATCACTCCATAGATTTAACCAATTTAATACACAAATAAAATATATTACCAAAAATAATAAATAATATCGAACCCGAACTGAGAACAAATTTTATCTCTTGGCTCAAAATAAAACACAAATCTCACACAAATCCATACATAAATACATATTGCAAGTCCCCTATTAAACTCCAAATAATACATATATACATACACACAGTCGCGACTTACATAGGCTTGCCAAGTGCAAGTTCTTTCGTCTCCTCTTTGTTCTTTATTGCCCTGACAAAAACCGGCGCATAGCGACGAGAGAATACCCTAGAATCGAAACATAAAATAAAATAAATAAGTCCGACGACAAAATTTAAGAAAAAAAAACTGACCCGATTATTTAATAATTATTTAAGCCAAATAATAATTTTTTACAAGCTATTTCTGGCTCCTATTTCTGGTTCCTAAATTAAAATAATAAAATTGTCGCGATTTTTTTCGTTGTGCTCCTAAATCCGGTAGCTATTTTTTTATAAATTCAGGTTTATAGCTATTTTCTATATATTAGATATTTTTTTTCGGGATTTCCAGTCGGTAGCGATTTTTTATAAATCCTTGGCTATTATCCAGACTCCACCTGGTAGCTATTTTTTAGCTATTTTACCAGAAATTGCAATCCATAGTTTTTTTTATAAATTTGATCTATTGTTTTTCTAGACTCCAATATAGCTATATGTTCTTGTGGACTTCACTCTAGCTGTTGTTTTTTTTTTGTGAATCCTCCTAGCTATTTTTTCACACTGAATTTTAGCTATATTGTGCTTCATTTAAGCTTTTTTTCCAGTTGATTGAAGATCTATTGGGGCCTTATTTCACAAAAATTGGGATTTTTTTTTTTTTTTTTTTCTTTCGTGCTCCAATCTCCAGATCCCAATTGCAACTTTCTCCCGAATTCCGACGGGATCCTTTGCCATCCAGATTTGGGTGCCCTCTGTGTCTGGTTCTTTTTCAATTCCACATTTTTTGCGGCGTGCAGGCCTTCTTAACTTCCTTCTCCTAGGGCATAGCTGAGCATGCCCCTAGAGGGAGACAAGAAAAAGACACCCGCACCTGGAAAAGAACAAAAGTTCAACCCGCAATCTCCGCTATCCACTCGCGGTAAGCCAGCACCCAAGTCCGTTAGTCCCAGGGTCAAAACCGAGATTCCCACTCCGAAAGCAAAGGTTTTGCCATCGACCAGTTCGAAGACAACTCCTAGGTTGGTCATTTCCCGACCAGTGACGCGAGCGTCTAGTGAGTCTTCTCTATCGAGAAAATCCGAGAGTCCCTCCGCTGTCGGGACTGATTTCCTGCGCGTCACACGCTCTACCACAAAGAAAATGGCATCCTCTGAGCAGCCAACGCCCGCAAACGCAGCGTTGCATAAATTCATCGCCGTCAGCGATCGCGTAAGCCTTTTCGAAGCGAAGATCAACACTCCTGATCAAGCCTCTCCGTCCCTACACACGTTACAAGTCCGTCTGCAACAGGTGCGAGCCTTATGGGACAAAGTGGAAAGAGAGTACGAAACATGCTCTGACCTAATGGCCCAAGAAGGATCCCTCGACACAGTGCCTATTCTCCAGGCCAAATATGACTACTGCTACTCAGTATACGAGTCCTGTGCAGCACAAATTGGCGAAACAATCGACAGAGCAACGCCTCAAGTCGCGCAAGCACCCTCTCAGCCGCTAATATCGTCCGGCTGCCGCTTACCTCCATGCGACACGGAAGTCTTCGATGGCGACTACCTCCGATGGCCCACTTTCCGGGACCTATTCACGGCAATTTACGTAAACAACCCCAGGCTGACTCCGGTCGAGAAGCTATTCCATCTCCTTACGAAAACAAGTGGCGAAGCAAAAGCCATCGTGGCGAAATCTCCTCTCACGAATGATGGTTTTGCTTCGGCGTGGGAGCCAGCTCAAGCTCCTTTTTAACTTGAGTTCAATTTGGCAAGAGTCTGGTCATGCTCTAAAAGAGCTACAATCCACGATTCAGGGGTGCTTAACAGCACTAGCGCATTCCCAGGTATCCACAGAAAACTGGGATTGTCTCTTGGTTTTCCTTTGCGCGAGCAAACTGCCCAAGCAGACCCTGTCCTTATGGGAACAGTCGCTAACTGCCAAATCCGAGATCCCAGCTTGGGAAGAAATGAATGCCTTCCTGAGCGAAAGGTATCGGACATTGGAAGCCATCGAAGATATGAAACCGACTCAGGCAGTTCCAAAAAGGCTTCAATCCTTCGAGACAAAGGTCAGCACCAAACAGAAAGGGTGTGACTTATGTTATAAGGAGAACCATCCGGTAAGATTGTGCCCGCGTTTTCTTCAAATGTCTGTTGACTCGCGCTCCGGCTATATAAAAAAGAAGCAGCTATGTCTGAATTGTTTTGCCAGAGGTCACCAGCTACGTGACTGCACAAGCACACACAGCTGCTTTACATGTAAGGGCAGGCACCATACGCTGCTGCATCGCAGCTCCCAAATTCCGAAAATGCGAGTTCCTCAACCTCGCCCCCTACACAGCAACCTCCGAGACCCTCTAGCAGAAATGCGTCGGCAAGCACCTCAGCGGTGCAAACTTTTTTCGCGTCCGGCACTTCAGCCGTCCTACTGAGCACAGCGATGATTGACGTGTGCCATTTGGGGACGAACTACCGAGCCCGAGCCTTAATCGACTCGGGATCCGAGGCGACGTTCATTTCAGAACGCCTGTTCAACCTCATCAAGTTGCCATTCCGCAACACCCAGATCCAAGTCTCCGGGTTAAATCATTCGGTCTCCGCGAAATCCTCGAAGCTGTGTCACTTCGGGATTCGCTCTCCTACTAAGCCAGGTCTACAGTTAGACACTGAAGCGTACGTCCTTCCGGAGCTCTCAGGCAAACTGCCCTCCTATCCGATCCCTCGGAATTCTTTGAAGGACCTGCCCGCACTCCGTTGGCAGATCCTACCTTTTTTGAGAGCTCTCAAATTGATGTTCTGATCGGGGCTGACATTCTACCATCCATAATGATGGATGGCACCCGACAAAATATTTGCGGCTCGCTCCTGGGCCAAGAAACTATTTTCGGGTGGGTGCTAACGGGGCCGATTTCCAAGGGTAAGCCGAAACGGGTCGCATCCTTCACGACCCAGGTGCACCAAATAGGCGACCCTGATTCGCTCGACACGCTTCTCAGCAAGTTCTGTGAGGTGGAGGATCTACCAGTAAAGATGGTAAAAGAGTCGGACTCCTATTGTGAAAGGAACTTCCTCCAAACAACAACAAAAGACCCAAGCGGGAGGTACGTGGTGACGCTCCCGTTGCGGGACCCCGAAAATACCGGATCCGATTTAGGATATTCAAGGTCCATTGCGTTAGCTCAGTTTCTTAGAAACGAAAATCGTTTAAAAAGAAACATTCCCTTAAAAGAGCAATATGACAGCGTGATCCAGGAGTACCTGAATCTGGGTCATATGAAAGAAGTTCCGCCGACTCACAATTCTCTCTCGTATCATCTTCCTCATCACGCGGTAGTTAAGCCCGAAAGCACCACTACAAAGCTTCGCGTTGTATTCAACGCTTCAAGTCCGTCGGCAAATGGGACCAGCTTAAATGATATCCTTCATGCTGGTCCAGTCCTACAATCCGATCTAACGATCCAGGTCCTGAAATGGCGTTATTTTCAATACGTCTTCAGTGCAGACATTACGAAAATGTATCGTCAGATCTGGGTCGATCCAAAACATAGCCCGTTTCAAAGAATTCTGTTCCGAAACAAGGAAGGAGATATCCGAGACTTTGAACTAAAAACAGTTACCTTCGGGGTCAACTGCGCTCCCTTCCTCGCCATTCGAGTCTTGCAACAGCTGGCAGAGGATATCCAAGTGCCATTTCCAAATGCCAGCCGCATCATCCAGCAGCACATGTACGTCGACGACGTTCTGGCAGGGGCGAGTTCCGTAAACGAAGCCCAAAGTGCCTCCGGGCTTCCGCTAAGAAAGTGGACCTCGAACAACAAAAGCGTCCTTAAAGACGTCCCGGCCGAACACCACCTTCATAGCGAGTTCCTCCACATCGATGCTGAAAGCACGGCCAAGACGCTCGGTATTCGGTGGAGGGCAAAGTCCGACGAATTCTATTTCGTTCCCCCCGACATAGTTGTGGAACCCTCCTATACAAAGCGAGAAGTTTTGTCCCAAATCGCTAGGTTGTTCGATCCTGCCGGGTGGCTCGCGCCGTTCATAATCCGTTCAAAAATGTTCATGCAGGAGATTTGGTTCAAAACTTAGCTTCCCACTGAAATGAGTCAGCGGTGGCAATCGTTTTTAGACGAGTATTCCGACCTCAACCAGATCCGCGTTCCGAGATGGATCTGGTACCAGCCTGAGGTAATCATAGAGCACCACGGTTTCTGTGACGCGGCTCAGAGAGCCTATGGAGCGGCTATATACATCCGCGTCGAGATGGGGCAAAAGATCCTGACTCGCCTGCTTACAGCCAAAACACGAGTGGCCCCGGTAAAAACCGTCTCCCTTCCTCGGCTAGAGCTCTGTGGTGCCGTGCTGTTAACCGAAATGGTGACAGCAATCCTTCCGCACATGTCCTCCGCCAGTTCAGATATCCGCTGCTGGACAGATTCCACAATCGTCTTAGCCTGGCTACGAAAGCCTGCGTAAAACTGGACCACATTTGTGGCCAACAGAGTTGCCAAGATCAAGCAGGCGACGCCAGTCGACTGTTGGGCACACGTTCGCTCAGAACAAAACTCCGCCGATCTAGCCAGTCATGGCGTATCCCTACATGAATTGGCAGGAAACCATCTCTGGTGGCACGGACCAGAGTGGCTGCAAGAGCCACGAGAGCTATGGCCAGCACAAAGCGACACTCTTCCAGTGACAGAGCTAGAGCAGCGCGCGGTCAAAGTGCATTTTGTCAAGGCCCCGTCCATCGACTTTCTCGAACGTTTCTCCAAATTGGACAAGGCCCTGCGAGTTCTGGTCTATGTTCAACGCTTCCTTAAACGCTGCCGCAAAGGTTCGTTCTTGCCCAATTCACGCCCTACAAGTGAAGAGATCCGAGAGGCAGAACGAACTCTGACCTCCATTGCGCAGCGCAGAGCATATGGCCAAGAGCTTCAGCATCTGACCGAGAAAAGGCCTCTTCCAGTGTCAAGTCCTTTGGTGAATTTGTTCCCGTTCATTGACCAACACGGCCTTTTAAGGGCGGCCGCACGCCCTGCCTCACTGCCTCCAAAACCCTGCAATATGATGAACGTCATCCCTATGTTCCCTATGAACGTTCTCCCCTATGATTGTAGACTGTCGCGCCTCATCGTCCAATTTACTCACCAGATTACTCTTCATGGCGGTAGTCAATTGATCGTACGCCTGATCCGATCGAAGTATTGGATTCCTAAAATCAAGAATCCGGTGAAGGCTAAGGTCTTCAGGCAAACTGCCCTCCTATCCGATCCCTCGGAATTCTTTGAAGGACCTGCCCGCACTCCGCTGGGCAGATCCTACCTTTTTTGAGAGCTCTCAAATTGATGTTCTGATCGGGGCTGACATTCTACCATCCATAATGATGGATGGCACCCGACAAAATATTTGCGGCTCGCTCCTGGGCCAAGAAACTATTTTCGGGTGGGTGCTAACGGGGCCGATTTCCAAGGGTAAGCCGAAACGGGTCGCATCTTTCACGACCCAGGTGCACCAAATAGGCGACCCTGATTCGCTCGACACGCTTCTCAGCAAGTTCTGGGAGGTGGAGGATCTACCAGTAAAGATGGTAAAAGAGTCGGACTCCTATTGTGAAAGGAACTTCCTCCAAACAACAACAAAAGACCCAAGCGGGAGGTACGTGGTGACGCTCCCGTTGCGGGACCCCGAAAATACCGGATCCGATTTAGGATATTCAAGGTCCATTGCGTTAGCTCAGTTTCTTAGAAACGAAAATCGTTTAAAAAGAAACATTCCCTTAAAAGAGCAATATGACAGCGTGATCCAGGAGTACCTGAATCTGGGTCATATGAAAGAAGTTCCGCCGACTCACAATTCTCTCTCGTATCATCTTCCTCATCACGCGGTAGTTAAGCCCGAAAGCACCACTACAAAGCTTCGCGTTGTATTCAACGCTTCAAGTCCGTCGGCAAATGGGACCAGCTTAAATGATATCCTTCATGCTGGTCCAGTCCTACAATCCGATCTAACGATCCAGGTCCTGAAATGGCGTTATTTTCAATACGTCTTCAGTGCAGACATTACGAAAATGTATCGTCAGATCTGGGTCGATCCAAAACATACCCCGTTTCAAAGAATTCTGTTCCGAAACAAGGAAGGAGATATCCGAGACTTTGAACTAAAAACAGTTACCTTCGGGGTCAACTGCGCTCCCTTCCTCGCCATTCGAGTCTTGCAACAGCTGGCAGAGGATATCCAAGTGCCATTTCCAAATGCCAGCCGCATCATCCAGCAGCACATGTACGTCGACGACGTTCTGGCAGGGGCGAGTTCCGTAAACGAAGCCCAAAGTGCCTCCGGGCTTCCGCTAAGAAAGTGGACCTCGAACAACAAAAGCGTCCTTAAAGACGTCCCGGCCGAACACCACCTTCATAGCGAGTTCCTCGACATCGATGCTGAAAGCACGGCCAAGACGCTCGGTATTCGGTGGAGGGCAAAGTCCGACGAATTCTATTTCGTTCCCCCCGACATAGTTGTGGAACCCTCCTATACAAAGCGAGAAGTTTTGTCCCAAATCGCTAGGTTGTTCGATCCTGCCGGGTGGCTCGCGCCGTTCATAATCCGTTCAAAAATGTTCATGCAGGAGATTTGGTTCAAAACTTAGCTTCCCACTGAAATGAGTCAGCGGTGGCAATCGTTTTTAGACGAGAATTCCGACCTCAACCAGATCCGCGTTCCGAGATGGATCTGGTACCAGCCTGAGGTAATCATAGAGCACCACGGTTTCTGTGACGCGGCTCAGAGAGCCTATGGAGCGGCTATATACATCCGCGTCGAGATGGGGCAAAAGATCCTGACTCGCCTGCTTACAGCCAAAACACGAGTGGCCCCGGTAAAAACCGTCTCCCTTCCTCGGCTAGAGCTCTGTGGTGCCGTGCTGTTAACCGAAATGGTGACAGCAATCCTTCCGCACATGTCCTCCGCCAGTTCAGATATCCGCTGCTGGACAGATTCCACAATCGTCTTAGCCTGGCTACGAAAGCCTGCGTAAAACTGGACCACATTTGTGGCCAACAGAGTTGCCAAGATCAAGCAGGCGACGCCAGTCGACTGTTGGGCACACGTTCGCTCAGAACAAAACTCCGCCGATCTAGCCAGTCATGGCGTATCCCTACATGAATTGGCAGGAAACCATCTCTGGTGGCACGGACCAGAGTGGCTGCAAGGGCCACGAGAGCTATGGCCAGCACAAAGCGACACTCTTCCAGTGACAGAGCTAGAGCAGCGCGCGGTCAAAGTGCATTTTGTCAAGGCCCCGTCCATCGACTTTCTCGAACGTTTCTCCAAATTGGACAAGGCCCTGCGAGTTCTGGTCTATGTTCAACGCTTCCTTAAACGCTGCCGCAAAGGTTCGTTCTTGCCCAATTCACGCCCTACAAGTGAAGAGATCCGAGAGGCAGAACGAACTCTGACCTCCATTGCGCAGCGCAGAGCATATGGCCAAGAGCTTCAGCATCTGACCGAGAAAAGGCCTCTTCCAGTGTCAAGTCCTTTGGTGAATTTGTTCCCGTTCATTGACCAACACGGCCTTTTAAGGGCGGCCGCACGCCCTGCCTCACTGCCTCCAAAACCCTGCAATATGATGAACGTCATCCCTATGTTCCCTATGAACGTTCTCCCCTATGATTGTAGACTGTCGCGCCTCATCGTCCAATTTACTCACCAGATTACTCTTCATGGCGGTAGTCAATTGATCGTACGCCTGATCCGATCGAAGTATTGGATTCCTAAAATCAAGAATCCGGTGAAGGCTGTGGTCAATCCCTGTAAGATTTGCACGATTTACAAGAAGAGACTCCAAACACAGCTGATGGGCGATTTCCCGACAAATAGAGTCTCCTTCTCGAGGGCGTTCACCTACACGGGTATCGACTATGCCTATTTGTTTGTTTGTGTGCTTTTCCACGAAGGCTATCCATTTGGAGCCTTTGCTCGTTTCGTAGCGAGGCGCGGTTGTCCTCAGCGGGTCCATTCGGATAATGGTAAGACCTTTGTGGGGGCGGCAACTTTGATTTCCAGGGACTTTCTCCAAGCTATCAAAGAGTCCGTGACTGATGCATATAGCCATCCGGGACTCGCATGGCGGTTCATCCCACCAGGGGCTCCACATATGTGGGGTTTGTGGGAAGCAGGGGTGAAAAGCTTCAAAACCATGTTCCTTAAATGGACGTCAGTCCGCAAATATACATTTGAAAGCTGGCGACGCTTCTCGCTAAGATTGAGGCTTGCCTCAACTCTAGACCCCTCTCCCCTATGTCCGAAGATCCTTCAGATTTGCTGGCCCTCACACCAGGCCATTTCCTTATTGGAGGGACGTTGCTTTCCACGGCGGAACCCGGGGGTTCGCCCGAAAGGGCGAAGCCAAGTCGATAATAAATCGATGGCAACACCTCAAGGCACAACATCAGCAGTTTAGTGCACGGTGGAAAGAGGAGTATCTTAAAGAACTCCATAAACGAAACAAATGGCAATTTCCGACCAGGAACCTCCAAGCCGACGATATGGTAGTTGTCAAGGAGGACAATCTACCACCGAACGAATGGCGGCTCGGCAGAATCGTTTCTGCCTTTCCAGGAGCCGACGACCGCATTCAAGCCGTTGAGATAATAAAACGCCCTGTCCACAAAGTTATTCTGCTACCGATGGAGGACAAAGAGTCCTCCGTTCCTAGGGATTAGGGCACTTCCCCCATTCCGGGGCCCAAATAGTAGTCGGCTGATACTAAGCTTTTTCATTTCTTTTATTGGCAGACTTACTCACTTCCTCCAATAATGGCTCCTCGTCCTCGTGCCACCCAGTCGTTGGAGAGCAGACGTACTCGAGGTATTAAATCCTACCGCTGCCGAGTCTGCTCTGGAATCCATCCTCTTCGGAAGTGCAAGAGGTTCCACAAACTGAGCGCTGAAAAGCGCCTTCGGGCAGTACTTATTAATAAGTACTGCTCGAACTGCCTCGCCCATCAGCACTCAGGAGGAGACTGCCGCAGCCAAGAGGGATGCAAGAAGTGTGGAGGAGACCACCACACTCTACTCCATATGCACGAGGTCCGACGATATGGTAGTTGTCAAGGAGGACAATTTACCACCGAACGAATGGCGGCTCGGCAGAATCGTTTCTGTCTTTCCAGGAGCCGACGACCGCATTCGAGTCGTTGAGATCCGTACGTCTCGCGGCACCATAAAACGCCCTGTCCTCAAAGTTATTCTGCTACCGATGGAGGACAAAGAGTCCTCCGTTCCTAGGGATTAGGGCACTTCCCCCATTCCGGGGCCCAAATAGTAGTCGGCTGATACTCAGCTTTTTCATTTCTTTTATTGGCAGACTTACTCACTTCCTCCAATAATGGCTCCTCGTCCTCGTGCCACCCAGTCGTTGGAGAGCAGACGTACTCGAGGTATTAAATCCTACCGCTGCCGAGTCTGCTCTGGAATCCATCCTCTTCGGAAGTGCAAGAGGTTCCACAAACTGAGCGCTGAAAAGCGCCTTCGGGCAGTACTTATTAATAAGTACTGCTCGAACTGCCTCGCCCATCAGCACTCAGGAGGAGACTGCCGCAGCCAAGAGGGATGCAAGAAGTGTGGAGGAGACCACCACACTCTACTCCACATGCACGAGGTCCTCCCCGATCCGACCCCGGCAGAAGGCTGTCCCCATGCTGCCTACAGCCATCGTCGTGCTGGACACGGGCTCGAAGACCTTCAAGACCGGGGCCATGATCGACCCATGCATGCCGGTGAGCAGCATCGACCGGTCGTTGGCGGCTGCGTTCCGGCTGCCCATCACCCGGCTGGGAGGCGACGAGGTCTGCTCGGTGACACTCCGGTCCCGAACAAGCACCTTCCGACTCAACGTCGTCCTGAAGATCGAACCCAGCCTAAGGATCCGGACACCCATCCATCTGAGCGACGCCGCCAGGGCCAAGTTTGACGGTGTTCGTCTCGCGGACGAGCGCTTCCACCGGCCGGCCTCCATCTCCCTCGTGTTGGGATCAGATGTATATGCCAATTTGATCCAACCGGGGTTCCTAAGAATTGAGGATGGGTTGCCCGTTGCACAGAACACGGTGCTCGGATGGACCGTTTCTAGGGCGTGCACGGAATGAAGAGGCCGATCCTGCTGTCTCGCCGGCCAGGGATACCCTTGCCTACGTAAGGGGGAGCGGGGGGTAGAATGTTCACGCCAGAAGGGCGCAAACAGTTGAGCGGCAGTGTAAGCGGCCAATGCTTGTACTCAAAGCTCCTCCACGGCTCGCAAGCACCGCCGCTCGCGATCTTCTTCTCTCCTCTCGCTCTCCTCCCTTCCCGCAAGGTATTCACCACTCCGCGGTCCCGCGGTATTTCCAATGTTAGTTTTAAATGAGTCTTAATTTACAAGTGCGAGAATAAAGTGCAAAATTTGAAGTCGATCCCGGGCGTTTAATTTCTGGAGGAATCAGCCGCAGCAGCCGCAACAACAAGCATTTCCGCCCACTTCATTTCATGGTCCTTCGAGCCGGATTCTTCCTGATTCTGCCAGCGCTCCTTGCGGAAAAATCAAGATAAGTACGGCTTTAAGTCCTATTCCGTCCGTGGTCGCCATTTTCGTTTTTCCAACGGCGTTCATTCTTTCCGTCCATCCGTATCAAGTGAAAAGTGAAAATATATAAGTACATGTGCCCAGCCACCGTGATTACTTCTTTTTTTTTAAGTGCATAAACAAGCACTTTGCCAATACCGGCCCCCTAATTCGTCTCACGGTGATCCGCTGGTATCCAAGCGCATATACGTATATATATATACATTTTGTTTTTTTTTTAAACACTGTCCAAAATTCACTATTATCGTCCGCTGCTAAACTTATGTTTTTTGCCTCAATAAAATATACAAACCACAAATTCAATATCCATTGACATACATATATTCCAATAAAATTCACATCTTCATACATATATAAGAATCACTCCATAGATTTAACCAATTTAATACACAAATAAAATATATTACATTACATAGATATGTTTCTCCATACATAAATACATATTGCAAGTCCCCTATTAAACTCCAAATAATACATATATACATACACACAGTCGCGACTTACATAGGCTTGCCAAGTGCAAGTTCTTTCGTCTCCTCTTTGTTCTTTATTGCCCTGACAAAAAACCGGCGCATAGCGACGAGAGAATACCCTAGAATCGAAACATAAAATAAAATAAATAAGTCCGACGACAAAATTTAAGAGAAAAAAACTGACCCGATTATTTAATAATTATTTAAGCCAAATAATTTTTTACAAGCTATTTCTGGCTCCTATTTCTGGTTCCTAAATTAAAATAATAAAATTGTCGCGATTTTTTTCGTTGTGCTCCTAAATCTGGTAGCTATTTTTTTATAAATTCAAGTTTATAGCTATTTTCTATATATTAGCTATTTTTTTTCGGGATTTCCAGTCGGTAGCGATTTTTTATAAATCCTTGGCTCCAGACTCCACCTGGTAGCTATTTTTTAGCTATTTTTCCACAAATTGCAATTCATAGTTTTTTTTATAAATTTGATTTATTGTTTTTCTAGACTCCAATATAGCTATATCTTCTTGTGGACTTCACTCTAGCTGTTGTTTTTTTTTTTTTGTGAATCCTCCTAGCTATTTTTTCACACTGAATTTTAGCTATATTGTGCTTCATTTAAGCTTTTTTCCAGTTGATTGAAGATCTATTGGGGCCTTATTTCACAAAAATTGGGATTTTTTTTTTTTTTTCATTCGTGCTCCAATCTCCAGATCCCAATTGCAACTTTCTCCCGAATTCCGACGGGATCCTTTGTCCATCCAGATTTGGGTACCCTCTGTGTCTGGTTCTTTTTCAATTCCACATTTTTTGCGGCGTGCAGGCCTTCTTGACTTCCTTCTCCTAGGGTATAGCTGAGCATGCCCCTAGAGGGAGACAAGAAAAGGGAGACCTGGAAAAGAACAAAAGTTCAACCCGCAATCTCCGCTATCCACTCGCGGTAAGCCAGCACCCAAGTCCGTTAGTCACAGGGTCAAAACCGCGACTCCCACTGCGAAAGCAATGGTTTTGCCATCGACCAGTTCGAAGACAACTCCTAGGTTGGTCATTTCCCGACCAGTGACGCGAGCGTCTAGTGAGTCTAGTGAGGGGCTCCACATATGTGAGGTTTGTGGGAAGCAGGGGTGAAAAGCTTCAAAACCATGTTCCTTAAATGGACGTCAGTCCGCAAATATACATTTGAAAGCTGGCGACGCTTCTCGCTAAGATTGAGGCTTGCCTCAACTCTAGACCCCTCTCCCCTATATCCGAAGATCCTTCAGATTTGCTGGCCCTCACACCAGGCCATTTCCTTATTGGAGGGACGTTGCTTTCCACGGCGGAACCCGGGGGTTCGCCCGAAAGGGCGAAGCCAAGTCGATAATAAATCGATTGTAACACCTCAAGGCACAACATCAGCAGTTTAGTGCACGGAGGAAAGAGGAGTATCTTAAAGAACTCCATAAACGAAACAAATGGCAATTTCCGACCAGGAACCTCCAAGCCGACGATATGGTAGTTGTCAAGGAGGACAATCTACCACCGAACGAATGGCGGCTCGGCAGAATCGTTTCTGCCTTTCCAGGAGCCGACGACCGCATTCAAGCCGTTGAGATCCGTACGTCTCGCGGCACCATAAAACGCCCTGTCCACAAAGTTATTCTGCTACCGATGGAGGACAAAGAGTCCTCCGTTCCTAGGGATTAGGGCACTTCCCCCATTCCGGGGCCCAAATAGTAGTCGGCTGATACTAAGCTTTTTCATTTCTTTTATTGGCAGACTTACTCACTTCCTCCAATAATGGCTCCTCGTCCTCGTGCCACCCAGTCGTTGGAGAGCAGACGTACTCGAGGTATTAAATCCTACCGCTGCCGAGTCTGCTCTGGAATCCATCCTCTTCGGAAGTGCAAGAGGTTCCACAAACTGAGCGCTGAAAAGCGCCTTCGGGCAGTACTTATTAATAAGTACTGCTCGAACTGCCTCGCCCATCAGCACTCAGGAGGAGACTGCCGCAGCCAAGAGGGATGCAAGAAGTGTGGAGGAGACCACCACACTCTACTCCACATGCACGAGGTCCTCCCCGATCCGACCCCGGCAGAAGGCTGTCCCCATGCTGCCTACAGCCATCGTCGTGCTGGACACGGGCTCGAAGACCTTCAAGACCGGGGCCATGATCGACCCATGCATGCCGGTGAGCAGCATCGACCGGTCGTTGGCGGCTGCGTTCCGGCTGCCCATCACCCGGCTGGGAGGCGACGAGGTCTGCTCGGTGACACTCCGGTCCCGAACAAGCACCTTCCGACTCAACGTCGTCCTGAAGATCGAACCCAGCCTAAGGATCCGGACACCCATCCATCTGAGCGACGCCGCCAGGGCCAAGTTTGACGGTGTTCGTCTCGCGGACGAGCGCTTCCACCGGCCGGCCTCCATCTCCCTCGTGTTGGGATCAGATGTATATGCCAATTTGATCCAACCGGGGTTCCTAAGAATTGAGGATGGGTTGCCCGTTGCACAGAACACGGTGCTCGGATGGACCGTTTCTAGGGCGTGCACGGAATGAAGAGGCCGATCCTGCTGTCTCGCCGGCCAGGGATACCCTTGCCTACGTAAGGGGGGGCGGGGGGTAGAATGTTCACGCCAGAAGGGCGCAAACAGTTGAGCGGCAGTGTAAGCGGCCAATGCTTGTACTCAAAGCTCCTCCACGGCTCGCAAGCACCGCTGCTCGCGCTCTCCTTCTCTCCTCTCGCTCTCCTCCCTTCCCGCAAGGTATTCACCACTCCGCGGTCCCGCGGTATTTCCAATGTTAGTTTTAAATGAGTCTTAATATACAAGTGCGAGAATAAAGTGCAAAATTTGAAGTCGATCCCGGGCGTTTAATTTCTGGAGGAATCAGCCGCAGCAGCCGCAACAACAAGCATTTCCGCCCACTTCATTTCATGGTCCTTTGAGCCGGATTCTTCCTGATCCTGCCAGCGCTCCTTGCGGAAAAATCAAGATAAGTACGGCTTTAAATCCTATTCCGTCCGTGGTCGCCATTTTCGTTTTTCCAACGGCGTTCATTCTTTCCGTCCATCCGTATCAAGTGAAAAGTGAAAATATATAAGTACATGTGCCCAGCCACCGTGATTACTTCTTTTTTTTTTAAGTGCATAAACAAGCACTTTGCCAATACCGGCCCCCTAATTCGTCTCACGGTGATCTGCTGGTATCCAAGCGCATATACGTATATATATATACATTTTGTTTTTTTTTTAAACACTGTCCAAAATTCACTATTATCGTCCGCTGCTAAACTTATGTTTTTTGCCTCAATAAAATACACAAACCACAAATTCAATATCCATTGACATACATATATTCCAATAAAATTCACATCTTTATACATATATAAGAATCACTCCATAGATTTAACCAATTTAATACACAAATAAAATATATTACCAAAAATAATAAATAATATCGAACCCGAACTGAGAACAAATTTTATCTCTTGGCTCAAAATAAAACACAAATCAGAATAAATCAAAACCTGACTTTTTTCTTCCGAGATTACATTACATAGATATGTTTCTCCATACATAAATACATATTGCAAGTCCCCTATTAAACTCCAAATAATACATATATACATACACACAGTCGCGACTTACATAGGCTTGCCAAGTGCAAATTCTTTCGTCTCCTCTTTGTTCTTTATTGCCCTGACAAAAAACCGGCGCATAGCGACGAGAGAATACCCTAGAATCGAAACATAAAATAAAATAAATAAGTCCGACGACAAAATTTAAGAGAAAAAAACTGACCCGATTATTTAATAATTATTTAAGCCAAATAATTTTTTACAAGCTATTTCTGGCTCCTATTTCTGGTTGCTAAATTAAAATAATAAAATTGTCGCGATTTTTTTCGTTGTGCTCCTAAATCCGGTAGCTATTTTTTTATAAATTCAAGTTTATAGCTATTTTCTATATATTAGCTATTTTTTTTCGGGATTTCCAGTCGGTAGCGATTTTTTATAAATCCTTGGCTATTATCCAGACTCCACCTGGTAGCTATTTTTTAGCTATTTTTCCACAAATTGCAATTCATAGTTTTTTTTATAAATTTGATCTATTGTTTTTCTAGACTCCAATATAGCTATATCTTCTTGTGGACTTCACTCTAGCTGTTGTTTTTTTTTTTTTGTGAATCCTCCTAGCTATTTTTTCACACTGAATTTTAGCTATATTGTGCTTCATTTAAGCTTTTTTCCAGTTGATTGAAGATCTATTGGGGCCTTATTTCACAAAAATTGGGATTTTTTTTTTTTTTCATTCGTGCTCCAATCTCCAGATCCCAATTGCAACTTTCTCCCGAATTCCGACGGGATCCTTTGTCCATCCAGATTTGGGTACCCTCTGTGTCTGGTTCTTTTTCAATTCCACATTTTTTGCGGCGTGCAGGCCTTCTTGACTTCCTTCTCCTAGGGCATAGCTGAGCATGCCCCTAGAGGGAGACAAGAAAAAGACACCCGCACCTGGAAAAGAACAAAAGTTCAACCCGCAATCTCCGCTATCCACTCGCGGTAAGCCAGCACCCAAGTCCGTTAGTCACAGGGTCAAAACCGCGACTCCCACTCCGAAAGCAATGGTTTTGCCATCGACCAGTTCGAAGACAACTCCTAGGTTGGTAATTTCCCGACCAGTGACGCGAGCGTCTAGTGAGTCTTCTTTATCGAGAAAATCCGAGAGTCCCTCCGCTGTCGGGACTGATTTCATCCGCGTCACACGCTCTACCACAAAGAAAATGGCATCCTCTGAGCAGCCAACGCCCGCAAACGCAGCGTTGCATAAATTCATCGCCGTCAGCGATCGCGTAAGACTTTTCGAAGCGAAGATCAACACTCCTGATCAAGCCTCTCCGTCCCTACACACGTTACAAGTCCGTCTGCAACAGGTGCGAGCCTTATGGCACAAAGTGGAAAGAGAGTACGAAACATGCTCTGACCTAATGGCCCAAGAAGGATCCCTCGACACAGTGCCTATTCTCCAGGCCAAATATGACTACTGCTACTCAGTATACGAGTCCTGTGCAGCACAAATTGGCGAAACAATCGACAGAGCAACGCCTCAAGTAGCGCAAGCACCCTCTCAGCCGCTAATATCGTCCGGCTGCCGCTTACCTCCATGCGACACGGAAGTCTTCGATGGCGACTACCTCCGATGGCCCACTTTCCGGGACCTATTCACGGCAATTTACGTAAACCACCCCAGGCTGACTCCGGTCGAGAAGCTATTCCATCTCCTTACGAAAACAAGTGGCGAAGCAAAAGCCATCGTGGCGAAATCTCCTCTCACGAATGATGGTTTTGCTTCGGCGTGGGAGGCGCTGCGAGATCGGTTCCAAAACAAGCGACTTTTAGTCAACAGCCAGCTCAAGCTCCTTTTTAACTTGAGTTCAATTTCGCAAGAGTCTGGTCATGCTCTAAAAGAGCTACAATCCACGATTCAGGGGTCCTTAACAGCACTAGCGCATTCCCAGGTATCCACAGAAATCTGGGATTGTCTCTTGGTTTTCCTTTGCGCAAGCAAACTGCCCAAGCAGACCCTGTCCTTATGGGAACAGTCGCTAACTGCCAAATCCGAGATCCCAGCTTGGGAAGAAATGAATGCCTTCCTGAGCGAAAGGTATCGGACATTGGAAGCCATCGAAGATATGAAACCGACTCAGGCAGTTCCAAAAAGGCTTAAATCCTTCGAGACAAAGGTCAGCACCAAACAGAAAGGGTGTGACTTATGTTATAAGGAGAACCATCCGGTAAGATTGTGCCCGCGTTTTCTTCAAATGTCTGTTGACTCGCGCTCCGGCTATATAAAAAAGAAGCAGCTATGTCTGAATTGTTTTGCCAGAGGTCACCAGCTACGTGACTGCACAAGCACACACAGCTGCTTTACATGTAAGGGCAGGCACCATACGCTGCTGCATCGCAGCCCCCCAAATTCCGAAAATGCGAGTTCCTCAACCTCGCCCCCTACCCTTAATCGGCTCGGGATCCGAGGCGACGTTCATTTCAGAACGCCTGTTCAACCTCATCAAGTTGCCATTCCGCAACACCCAGACCCAAGTCTCCGGGTTAAATCATTCGGTCTCCGCGAAATCCTCGAAGCTGTGTCACTTCGGGATTCGCTCTCCTACTAAGCCAGGTCTACAGTTAGACACTGAAGCGTACGTCCTTCCGGAGCTCTCAGGCAAACTGCCCTCCTATCCGATCCCTCGGAATTCTTTGAAGGACCTTCCCGCACTCCGCTGGGCAGATCCTACCTTTTTTGAGAGCTCTCAAATTGATGTACTGATCGGGGCTGACATTCTACAATCCATAATGATGGATGGCACCCGACAAAATATTTGCGGCTCGCTCCTGGGCCAAGAAACTATTTTCGGGTGGGTGCTAACGGGGCCGATTTCCAAGGGTAAGCCGAAACGGGTCGCATCCTTCACGACCCAGGTGCACCAAATAGGCGACCTTGATTCGCTCGACACGCTTCTCAGCAAGTTCTGGGAGGTGGAGGATCTACCAGTAAAGATGGTAAAAGAGTCGGACTCCTATTGTGAAAGGAACTTCCTCCAAACAACAACAAAAGACGCAAGCGGGAGGTACGTGGTGACGCTCCCGTTCCGGGACCCCGAGAATACCGGATCCGATTTAGGATATTCAAGGTCCATTGCGTTAGCTCAGTTTCTTAGAAACGAAAATCGTTTAAAAAGAGACTTTCCCTTAAAAGAGCAATATGACAGCGTGATCCAGGAGTACCTGGATCTGGGTCATATGAAAGAAGTTCCGCCGACTCACAATTCTCCCTCGTATCATCTTCCTCATCACGCGGTAGTTAAGCCCGAAAGCACCACTACAAAGCTTCGCGTTGTATTCAACGCTTCAAGTCCGTCGGCAAATGGGACCAGCTTAAATGATATCCTTCCTGCTGGTCCAGACCTACAATCCGATCTAACGATCCAGGTCCTGAAATGGCGTTATTTTCAATACGTCTTCAGTGCAGACATTACGAAAATGTATCGTCAGATCTGGGTCGATCCAAAACATACCCCGTTTCAAAGAATTCTGTTCCGAAACAAGGAAGGAGATATCCGAGACTTTGAACTAAAAACAGTTACCTTCGGGGTCAACTGCGCTCCCTTCCTCGCCATTCGAGTCTTGCAACAGCTGGCAGAGGATATCCAAGTGCCATTTCCAAATGCCAGCCGCATCATCCAGCAGCACATGTACGTCGACGACGTTCTGGCAGGGGCGAATTCCGTAAACGAAGCCCAAAGTTCAATTCGAGAGTTGCAAGCAGCCCTAAGTGCCTCCGGGTTTCCGCTAAGAAAGTGGACCTCGAACAACAAAAGCGTCCTTAAAGACGTCCCGGCCGAACACCATCTTCATAGCGAGTTCCTCGACATCGATGCTGAAAGCACGGCCAAGACGCTCGGTATTCGGTGGAGGGCAAAGTCCGACGAATTCTATTTCGTTCCCCCCGACATAGTTGTGGAACCCTCCTATACAAAGCGAGAAGTTTTGTCCCAAATCGCTAGGTTGTTCGATCCTGCCGGGTGGCTCGCGCCGTTCATAATCCGTTCAAAAATGTTCATGCAGGAGATTTGGTTCAAAACTTAGCTTCCCACTGAAATGAGTCAGCGGTGGCAATCGTTTTCAGACGAGTATTCCGACCTCAACCAGATCCGCGTTCCGAGATGGATCTGGTACCAGCCTGAGGTAATCATAGAGCACCACGGTTTCTGTGACGCGGCTCAGAGAGCCTATGGAGCGGCTATATACATCCGCGTCGAGATGGGGCAAAAGATCCTGACTCGCCTGCTTACAGCCAAAACACGAGTGGCTCCGGTAAAAACCGTCTCCCTTCCTCGGCTAGAGCTCTGTGGTGCGATGCTGTTAACCGAAATGGTGACAGCAATCCTTCCGCACATGCCCTCCGCCAGTTCAGATATCCGCTGCTGGACAGATTCCACAATCGTCTTAGCCTGGCTACGAAAGCCTGCGTACAACTGGACCACATTTGTGGCCAACAGAGTTGCCAAGATCACGCAGGCGACGCCAGTCGACTGTTGGGCACACGTTCGCTCAGAACAAAACTCCGCCGATCTAGCCAGTCATGGCGTATCCCTACATGAATTGGCAGGAAACCATCTCTGGTGGCACGGACCAGAGTGGCTGCAAGGGCCACGAGAGCTATGGCCAGCACAAAGCGACACTCTTCCAGTGACAGAGCTAGAGCAGCGCGCGGTCAAAGTGCATTTTGTCAAGGCCCCGTCCATCGACTTTCTCGAACGTTTCTCCAAATTGGACAAGGCCCTGCGAGTTCTGGTCTATGTTCAACGCTTCCTTAAACGCTGCCGCAAAGGTTCGTTCGTGCCCAATTCACGCCCTACAAGTGAAGAGATCCGAGAGGCAGAACGAACTCTGACCTCCATTGCGCAGCGCAGAGCATATGGCCAAGAGCTTCAGCATCTGACCGAGAAAAGGCCTCTTCCAGTGTCAAGTCCTTTGGTGAATTTGTTCCCGTTCATTGACCAACACGGCCTTTTAAGGGCGGCCGCACGCCCTGCCTCACTGCCTCCAAAACCCTGCAATATGATGAACGTCATCCGATTATTCTCCCCTATGATTGTAGATTGTCGCGCCTCATCGTCCAATTTACTCACCAGATTACTCTTCATGGCGGTAGTCAATTGATCGTACGCCTGATCCGATCGAAGTATTGGATTCCTAAAATCAAGAATCTGGTGAAGGCTGTGGTCAATCCGTGTAAGATTTGCACGATTTACAAGAAGAGACTCCAAACACAGCTGATGGGCAATTTCCCGACAAATAGAGTCTCCTTCTCGAGGGCGTTCACCTACACGGGTATCGACTATGCCGGCCCTTTCGAAATAATAAATTATACAGGGAGATCGTGTCTCATAACGAAGGGATATGTTTGTGTGTTTGTGTGCTTTTCCATGAAAGCTA
Organism: Drosophila mauritiana; assembly: GCF_004382145.1. Lineage (NCBI taxonomy): Eukaryota > Metazoa > Arthropoda > Insecta > Diptera > Drosophilidae > Drosophila > Drosophila mauritiana. Next base: position 60,435 of record NW_022881432.1, read on the forward strand.
TCCATTTGGAACCCACTTCCGATCTAACAACCGAGAAATTTCTAGCGGCCTTTGCTCGTTTCGTAGCGAGGCGCGGTTGTCCTCAGCGGGTCCATTTGGATAATGGTAAGACCTTTGTGGGGGCGGCAACTTTGATTTCCAGGGACTTTCTCCAAGCTATCAAAGAGTTCGTGACTGATGCATATAGCCATCCGGGACTCGTATGGCGGTTCATCCCACCAGGGGCTCCACATATGTGGGGTTTGTGGGAAGCAGGGGTGAAAAGCTTCAAAACCATGTTCCTTAAATCGACGTCAGTCCGAAAATATACATTTCAAAGCTGGCGACGCTTCTCGCTAAGATTGAGGCTTGCCTCAACTCTAGACCCCTCTCCCCTATGTCCGAAGATCCTTCAGATTTGCTGGGCCTCACACCAGGCCATTTCCTTATTGGAGGGACGTTGCTTTCCACGGCGGAACCCGGGGGTTCGCCCGAAAGGGCGAAGCCAAGTCGATAATAAATCGATGGCAACACCTCAAGGCACAAAATCAGCAGTTTAGTGCACGGTGGAAAGAGGAGTATCTTAAAGAACTCCATAAACGAAACAAATGGCAATTTCCGACCAGGAACCTCCAAGCCGACGATATGGTAGTTGTCAAGGAGGACAATCTACCACCGAACGAATGGCGGCTCGGCAGAATAGTTTCTGCCTTTCCAGGAGCCGACGACCGCATTCGAGTCGTTGAGATCCGTACGTCTCGCGGCACCATAAAACGCCCTGTCCACAAAGTTATTCTGCTACCGATGGAGGACAAAGAGTCCTCCGTTCCTAGGGAGCGTACGCACGTACTCGAGGTATTAAATCCTACCGCTGCCGAGTCTGCTCTGGAATCCATCCTCTTCGGAAGTGCAAGAGGTTCCACAAACTGAGCGCTGAAAAGCGCCTTCGGGCGCTTTAATAAGTACTGCTCGAACTGCCTCGCCCATCAGCACTCAGGAGGAGACTGCCGCAGCCAAGAGGGATGCAAGAAGTGTGGAGGAGACCACCACACTCTACTCCACATGCCTCCCCGCTCCGACCCCGGCAGCGCTACCAGCTCCGACGCGCAGAGAGCGCCGTCCCGCTGCACCTCGTCCGCTCGGTGACACTCCGGTCCCGAACAAGCACCTTCCGACTCAACGTCGTCCTGAAGATCGAACCCAGCCTAAGGATCCGGACACCCATCCGAGCTCTGAGCGACGCCGCCAGGGCCAAGTTTGACGGTGTTCGTCTCGCGGACGAGCGCTTCCACCGGCCGGCCTCCATCTCCCTCGTGTTGGGATCAGATGTATATGCCAATTTGATCCAACCGGGGTTCCTAAGAATTGAGGATGGGTAGCCCGTCGCACAGAACACGGTGTTCGGATGGACCGTTTCTGGAGCGTGCACGGAATGAAGAGGCCGATCCTGCTGTCTCGCCGGCCAGGGATACCCTTGCCTACGTAAGGGGGGGCGGGGGGTAGAATGTTCACGCCAGAAGGGCGCAAACAGTTGAGCGGCAGTGTAAGCGGCCAATGCTTGTACTCAAAGCTCCTCCACGGCTCGCAAGCACCGCTGCTCGCGCTCTCCTTCTCTCCTCTCGCTCTCCTCCCTTCCCGCAAGGTATTCACCACTCCGCGGTCCCGCGGTATTTCCAATGTTAGTTTTAAATGAGTCTTAATATACAAGTGCGAGAATAAAGTGCAAAATTTGAAGTCGATCCCGGGCGTTTAATTTCTGGAGGAATCAGCCGCAGCAGCCGCAACAACAAGCATTTCCGCCCACTTCATTTCATGGTCCTTTGAGCCGGATTCTTCCTGATCCTGCCAGCGCTCCTTGCGGAAAAATCAAGATAAGTACGGCTTTAAATCCTATTCCGTCCGTGGTCGCCATTTTCGTTTTTCCAACGGCGTTCATTCTTTCCGTCCATCCGTATCAAGTGAAAAGTGAAAATATATAAGTACATGTGCCCAGCCACCGTGATTACTTCTTTTTTTTTTAAGTGCATAAACAAGCACTTTGCCAATACCGGCCCCCTAATTCGTCTCACGGTGATCTGCTGGTATCCAAGCGCATATACGTATATATATATACATTTTGTTTTTTTTTTAAACACTGTCCAAAATTCACTATTATCGTCCGCTGCTAAACTTATGTTTTTTGCCTCAATAAAATACACAAACCACAAATTCAATATCCATTGACATACATATATTCCAATAAAATTCACATCTTTATACATATATAAGAATCACTCCATAGATTTAACCAATTTAATACACAAATAAAATATATTACCAAAAATAATAAATAATATCGAACCCGAACTGAGAACAAATTTTATCTCTTGGCTCAAAATAAAACACAAATCAGAATAAATCAAAACCTGACTTTTTTCTTCCGAGATTACATTACATAGATGTTTCTCCATACATAAATACATATTGCAAGTCCCCTATTAAACTCCAAATAATACATATATACATACACAAAGTCGCGACTTACATAGGCTTGCCAAGTGCAAGTTCTTTCGTCTCCTCTTTGTTCTTTATTGCCCTGACAAAAAACCGGCGCATAGCGACGAGAGAATACCCTAGAATCGAAACATAAAATAAAATAAATAAGTCCGACGACAAAATTTAAGAGAAAAAAACTGACCCGATTATTTAATAATTATTTAAGCCAAATAATAATTTTTTACAAGCTATTTCTGGTTCCTAAATTAAAATAATAAAATTGTCGCGATTTTTTTCGTTGTGCTCCTAAATCCGGTAGCTATTTTTTTTATAAATTCAAGTTTATAGCTATTTTCTATATATTAGCTATTTTTTTCGGGATTTCCAGTCGGTAGCGGTTTTTTATAAATCCTTGGCTATTATCCAGACTCCACCCGGTAGCTATTTTTTAGCTATTTTTCCAGAAATTGCAATTCATAGTTTTTTTTATAAATTTGATCTATTGTTTTTATAGACTCCAATATAGCTATATCTTCTTGTGGACTTCACTCTAGCTGTTGTTTTTTTTTTTTTGTGAATCCTCCTAGCTATTTTTTCACACTGAATTTTAGCTATATTGTGCTTCATTTAAGCTTTTTTCCAGTTGATTGAAGATCTATTGGGGCCCTATTTCACAAAAATTGGGATTTTTTTTTTTTCTTTCGTGCTCCAATCTCCAGATCCCAATTGCAACTTTCTCCCGAATTCCGACGGGATCCTTTGTCCATCCAGATTTGGGTACCCTCTGTGTCTGGTTCTTTTTCAATTCCACATTTTTTGCGGCGTGCAGGCCTTCTTGACTTCCTTCTCCTAGGGCATAGCTGAGCATGCCCCTAGAGGGAGACAAGAAAAAGACACCCGCACCTGGAAAAGAACAAAAGTTCAACCCGCAATCTCCGCTATCCACTCGCGGTAAGCCAGCACCCAAGTCCGTTAGTCACAGGGTCAAAACCGCGACTCCCACTCCGAAAGCAATGGTTTTGCCATCGACCAGTTCGAAGACAACTCCTAGGTTGGTCATTTCCCGACCAGTGACGCGAGCGTCTAGTGAGTCTTCTCTATCGAGAAAATCCGAGAGTCCCTCCGCTGTCGGGACTGATTTCCTCCGCGTCACACGCTCTACCACAAAGAAAATGGCATCCTCTGAGCAGCCAACTCCCGCAAACGCAGCGTTGCATAAATTCATCGCCGTCAGCGATCGCGTAAGCCTTTTCGAAGCGAAGATCAACACTCCTGATCAAGCCTCTCCGTCCCTACACACGTTACAAGTCCGTCTGCAACAGGTGCGAGCCTTATGGGACAAAGTGGAAAGAGAGTACGAAACATGCTCTGACCTAATGGCCCAAGAAGGATCCCTCGACACAGTGCCTATTCTCCAGGCCAAATATGACTACTGCTACTCAGTATACGAGTCCTGTGCAGCACAAATTGGCGAAACAATCGACAGAGCAACGCCTCAAGTCGCGCAAGCACCCTCTCAGTCGCTAATATCGTCCGGCTGCCGCTTACCTCCATGCGACACGGAAGTCTTCGATGGCGACTACCTCCGATGGCCCACTTTCCGGGACCTATTCACGGCAATTTACGTAAACCACCCCAGGCTGACTCCGGTCGAGAAGCTATTCCATCTCCTTACGAAAACAAGTGGCGAAGAAAAAGCCATCGTGCGAAATCTCCTCTCACGAATGATGGTTTTGCTTCGGCGTGGGAGGCGCTGCGAGATCGGTTCCAAAACAAGCGACTTTTAGTCAACAGCCAGCTCAAGCTCCTTTTTAACTTGAGTTCAATTTCGCAAGAGTCTGGTTATGCTCTAAAAGAGCTACAATCCACGATTCAGGGGTGCTTAACAGCACTAGCGCATTCCCAGGTATCCACAGAAAACTGGGATTGTCTCTTGGTTTTCCTTTGCGCGAGCAAACTGCCCAAGCAGACCATGTCCTTATGGGAACAGTCGCTAACTGCCAAATCCGAGATCCCAGCTTGGGAAGAAATGAATGCCTTCCTGAGCGAAAGGTATCGGACATTGGAAGCCATCGAAGATATGAAACCGACTCAGGCAGTTCCAAAAAGGCTTCAATCCTTCGAGACAAAGGTCAGCACCAAACAGAAAGGGTGTGACTTATGTTATAAGGAGAACCAACCGGTAAGATTGTGCCCGCGTTTTCTTCAAATGTCTGTTGACTCGCGCTCCGGCGATAAAAAAGAAGCAGCTATGTCTGAATTGTTTTGCCAGAGGTCACCAGCTACGTGACTGCACAAGCACACACAGCTGCTTTACATGTAAGGGCAGGCACCATACGCTGCTGCATCGCAGCTCCCAAATTCCGAAAATGCGAGTTCCTCAACCTCGCCCCCTACACAGCAACCTCCGAGACCCTCTAGCAGAAATGCGTCGGCAAGCACCTCAGCGGTGCAAACTTTTTTCGCGTCCGGCACTTCAGCCGTCCTACTGAGCACAGCGATGATTGACGTGTGCCATTTGGGGACGAACTACCGAGCCCGAGCCTTAATCGACTCGGGAACCGAGGCGACGTTCATTTCAGAACGCCAGTTCAACCTCATCAAGTTGCCATTCCGCAACACCCAGACCCAAGTCTCCGGGTTAAATCATTCGGTCTCCGCGAAATCCTCGAAGCTGTGTCACTTCGGGATTCGCTCTCCTACTAAGCCAGGTCTACAGTTAGACACTGAAGCGTACGTCCTTCCGGAGCTCTCAGGCAAACAGCCCTCCTATCCGATCCCTCGGAATTCTTTGAAGGACCTGCCCGCACTCCACTGGGCAGATCCTACCTTTTTTGAGAGCTCTCAAATTGATGTACTGATCGGGGCTGACATTCTACCATCCATAATGATGGATGGCACCCGACAAAATATTTGCGGCTCGCTCCTGCGCCAAGAAACTATTTTCGGGTGGGTGCTAACGGGGCCGATTTCCAAGGGTAAGCCGAAACGGGTCGCATCCTTCATGACCCAGGTGCACCAAATAGGCGACCCTGATTCGCTCGACACGCTTCTCAGCAAGTTCTGGGAGGTGGAGGATCTACCAGTAAAGATGGTAAAAGAGTCGGACTCCTATTGTGAAAGGAACTTCCTCCAAACAACAACAAAAGACGCAAGCGGGAGGTACGTGGTGACGCTCCCGTTCCGGGACCCCGAGAATACCGGATCCGATTTAGGATATTCCTCATCACGCGGTAGTTAAGCCCGAAAGCACCACTACAAAGCTTCGAGTTTATTCAACGCTTCAAGTCCGTCGACAAATGGACCAGCTTAAATGATATCCTTCATGCTGGTCCAGTCCTACAATCCGATCTAACGATCCAGGTCCTGAAATGGCGTTATTTTCAATACGTCTTCAGTGCAGACATACGAAAATGTATCGTCAGATCTGGGTCGATCCAAAACATACCCCGTTTCAAAGAATTCTGTTCCGAAACAAGGAAGGAGATATCCGAGACTTTTAACTAAAACCAGTTACCTTCGGGGTCAACTGCTCTCCTTCCTCGACATTCGAGTCTTGCAACAGCTGGCAGAGGATATCCAAGTGCCATTTCAAATGCCAGCCGCATCATCCAGCAGCACATGTACGTCGACGACGTTCTGGCAGGGGCGAATTCCGTAAACGAAGCCCAAAGTTCAATTCGAGAGTTGCAAGCAGCCCTAAGTGCCTCCGGGTTTCCGCTAAGAAAGTGGACCTCGAACAACAAAAGCGTCCTTAAAGACGTCCCGGCCGAACACCACCTTCATAGCGAGTTCCTCGACATCGATGCTGAAAGCACGGCCAAGACGCTCGGTATTCGGTGGAGGGCAAAGTCCGACGAATTCTATTTCGTTCCCCCCGACATAGTTGTGGAACCCTCCTATACAAAGCGAGAAGTTTTGTCCCAAATCGCTAGGTTGTTCGATCCTGCCGGGTGGCTCGCGCCGTTCATAATCCGTTCAAAAATGTTCATGCAGGAGATTTGGCTCAAAACTTAGCTTCCCACTGAAATGAGTCAGCGGTGGCAATCGTTTTTAGACGAGTATTCCGACCTCAACCAGATCCGCGTTCCGAGATGGATCTGGTACCAGCCTGAGGTAATCATAGAACACAACGGTTTCTGTGACGCGTCTCAGAGAGCCTATGGAGCGGCTATATACATCCGCGTCGAGATGGGGCAAAAGATCCTGACTCGCCTGCTTACAGCCAAAACACGAGTGGCCCCGGTAAAAACCGTCTCCCTTCCTCGGCTAGAGCTCTGTGGTGCCGTGCTGTTAACCGAAATGGTGACAGCAATCCTTCCGCACATGCCCTCCGCCAGTTCAGATATCCGCTGCTGGACAGATTCCACAATCGTCTTAGCCTGGCTACGAAAGCATGCGTACAACTGGACCACATTTGTGGCCAACAGAGTTGCCAAGATCACGCAGGCGACGCCAGTCGACTGTTGGGCACACGTTCGCTCAGAACAAAACTCCTCCGATCTAGCCAGTCATGGCGTATCCCTACATGAATTGGCAGGAAACCATCTCTGGTGGCACGGACCAGAGTGGCTGCAAGGGCCACGAGAGCTATGGCCAGCACAAAGCGACACTCTTCCAGTGACAGAGCTAGAGCAGCGCGCGGTCAAAGTGCATTTTGTGAAGGCCCCGTCCATCGACTTTCTCGAACGTTTCTCCAAATTGGACAAGGCCCTGCGAGTTCTGTCTATGTTCAACGCTTCCTTAAACGCTGCCGCAAAGGTTCGTTCGTGCCCAATTCACGCCCTACAAGTGAAGAGATCCGAGAGGCAGAACGAACTCTGACCTCCATTGCGCAGCGCAGAGCATATGGCCAAGAGCTTCAGCATCTGACCGAGAAAAGGCCTCTTCCAGTGTCAAGTCCTTTGGTGAATTTGTTCCCGTTCATTGACCAACACGGCCTTTTAAGGGCGGCCGCACGCCCTGCCTCACTGCCTCCAAAACCCTGCAATATGATGAACGTCATCCGATTATTCTCCCCTATGATTGTAGACTGTCGCGCCTCATCGTCCAATTTACTCACCAGATTACTCTTCATGGCGGTAGTCAATTGATCGTACGCCTGATCCGATCGAAGTATTGGATTCCTAAAATCAATAATCTGGTGAAGGCTGTGGTCAATCCGTGTAAGATTTGCACGATTTACAAGAAGAGACTCCAAACACAGCTGATGGGCGATTTCCCGACAAATAGAGTCTCCTTCTCGAGGGCGTTCACCTACACGGGTATCGACTATGCCGGCCCTTTCGAAATAACGAAGGGATATGTTTGTGTGTTTGTGTGCTTTTCCACGAAGGCTATCCATTTGGAACCCACTTCCGATCTAACAACCGAGAAATTTCTAGCGGCCTTTGCTCGTTTCGTAGCGAGGCGCGGTTGTCCTCATTCGCGGGTCCATTCGGATAATGGTAAGACCTTTGTGGGGGCGGCAACTTTGATTTCCAGGGACTTTCTCCAAGCTATCAAAGAGTCCGTGACTGATGCATATAGCCATCCGGGACTCGTATGGCGGTTCATCCCACCAGGGGCTCCACATATGTGGGGTTTGTGGGAAGCAGGGGTGAAAAGCTTCAAAACCATGTTCCTTAAATCGACGTCAGTCCGCAAATATACATTTGAAAGCTGGCGACGCTTCTCGCTAAGATTGAGGCTTGCCTCAACTCTAGACCCCTCTCCCCTATGTCCGAAGATCCTTCAGATTTGCTGGCCCTCACACCAGGCCATTTCCTTATGGAGGGACGTTGCTTTCCACGGCGGAACCCGGGGGTTCGCCCGAAAGGGCGAAGCCAAGTCGATAATAAATCGATGGCAACACCTCAAGGCACAAAATCAGCAGTTTAGTGCACGGTGGAAAGAGGAGTATCTTAAAGAACTCCATAAACGAAACAAATGGCAATTTCCGACCAGGAACCTCCAAGCCGACGGTATGGTAGTTGTCAAGGAGGACAATCTACCACCGAACGAATGGCGGCTCGGCAGAATCGTTTCTGCCTTTCCAGGAGCCGACGACCGCATTCAAGCCGTTGAGATCCGTACGTCTCGCGGCACCATAAAACGCCCTGTCCACAAAGTTATTCTGCTACCGATGGAGGACAAAGAGTTCTCCGTTCCTAGGGATTAGGGCACTTCCCCCATTCCGGGGCCCAAATAGTAGTCGGATGATACTAAGCTTTTTCATTTCTTTTATTGGCAGACTTACTCACTTCCTCCAATAATGGCTCCTTGTCCTCGTGCCACCCAGTCGTTGGAGAGCAGACGTACTCGAGGTATTCCTACCGCTGCCGAGTCTGCTCTGGAATCCATCCTCTTCGGAAGTGCAAGAGGTTCCACAAACTGAGCGCTGAAAAGGGCCTTTGGGCAGTACTTATTAATAAGTACTGCTCGAACTGCCTCGCCCATCAGCACTCAGAAGGAGACTGCCGCAGCCAAGAGGGAAGCAAGAAGTGTGGAGGAGACCACCACACTCTACTCCACATGCACGAGGTCCTCCCCGCTCCGACCCCGGCAGCGCTACCAGCTCCGACGCGCAGAGAGCGCCGTCCCGCTGCACCTCGTCCGGTCCGGATTTCCCGCACTCCGCACCAGCCCCAGTCGCCAACAATCGCCCGCGTCCGAAGGTCTCCGTCGCGTCTCCGGCGGTGGCAACGGGGCAGCAGAAGGCTGTCCCCATGCTGCCTACAGCCATCGTCGTGCTGGACACGGGCTCGAAGACCTTCAAGACCGGGGCCATGATCGACCCATGCATGCCGGTGAGCAGCATCGACCGGTCGTTGGCGGCTGCGTTCCGGCTGCCCATCACCCGGCTGGGAGGCGACGAGGTCTGCTCGGTGACACTCCGGTCCCGAACAAGCACCTTCCGACTCAACGTCGTCCTGAAGATCGAACCCCAGCCTAAGGATCCGGACACCATCCGAGCTCTGAGCGACGCCGCCAGGGCCAAGTTTGACGGTGTTCGTCTCGCGGACGAGCGCTTCCACCGGCCGGCCTCCATCTCCCTCGTGTTGGGATCAGATGTATATGCCAATTTGATCCAACCGGGGTTCCTAAGAATTGAGGATGGGTTGCCCGTTGCACAGAACACGGTGTTCGGATGGACCGTTTCTGGAGCGTGCACGGAATGAAGAGGCCGATCCTGCTGTCTCGCCGGCCAGGGATACCTTGCCTACGCAAGGGGGGGGGGGAGAATGTTCACGCCAGAAGGGCGCAAACAGTTGAGCGGCAGTGTAAGCGGCCAATGCTTGTACTCAAAGCTCCTCCACGGCTCGCAAGCACC